>NC_084796.1:78644366-78944366 GCF_963169125.1 Humulus lupulus
TTTGGTGGTAGTTCTGATGAGGGGGAGCATCGCCCTCATTCTCAGCCAGTGGAACAAGAATAAAAATCTGTGAGAGGACGTACATGGATGTCTAAAAACACCAAAAAGAGGAGTGAATGACATCTTACACGTGTTGAATACAGCGAGTATGGTCAAATAGTTAGTGAGATTAGAAGAAATGTTTCATCACAACTTGGAGCTATTGTTCGAGCCACTGTGTCCATCAACACTAACACTTGGAATGATGTTAGTATGGTGGATAAAAATATAATATGGGATACAATGAAGGTATGATTTTATTAATTATAATTCATTTAATGTTTTTAAAATATATATTGTTTTGATAATATGATTCTTATTACTTTCAAACTTGCAGAAAACTTATGATTTGGACCCCAAACAAAGGAAACAAATGTTGATGGATGTGGAAAAGTACTTCCGAAATTGGAAGACTAATCTCACAAGGGTACACGTGTATGACACTATGAAAAAATTCCCAAATGAGTTCCCGCCAGCTATTCCACTTGGATTTGAGAATGTTATAACTCGAGATGAATGGTTAAAGTTTGTGAACTCAAGATTAACTCCCGAGTGGCATAGAAAGAGAGAAGAGATGCAAAATTATCGAGCATTGAATAAATACAATCACAACCTCTCTAGAGGAGGCTATGTGCGTATTGAAGAGATGTTAATAGAACAAAGTGGGAAAAGTCTGACTGAACTTGACAGGGCAGACTTGTGGAGCATGGATCGTCGGAATGTAAAAGGAGAGCTAGTTGGAGAGGCCTCTGAGATTCAAAAAAATATTGTAAGTTTTCATATTTGATAATGTTGATATATCAAATTATATATTAGCTTCTATATATAACTTTATGTGAATATTTATTCATGGGATCATTGCCGACAACTCCAAGCTGAGGGTAAATGGGCACCTGATGGCCCTGATGATGTGCTGATGAGGGCGTTGGGCACTCCTGAGCCCCGAGGACATGTTAGGGCTGGAGGACACGGTTTGTCCCGCACAGTATACTGGAATACTCCAACACCTACCTCAACGAAAAATAAATCAAAATTCTCTTCTTCGAATGATGACATTAGAAATGAGTTTGAAGAAAGATTTCGAAAACAAGAAGAAGAGATCGTCAACAAGCACAACATCTAGAAGAGCGCCTTCAGCAACAAGATGAGCTCTTGAGAAAATTCATGGCCCAACAGAGTGGGTCAGGATCCAATGTTGGAGTCCCACCAGCACCACCATCATACTATGTGCCCGACCCACCTGTGCCACCAGCGCATGCATCCTACTATACTCCTGACCCACTAGTGCCTCAAGCAGAAGAACAAATTATTGCACTACAACCACTTTTGCAAAAGGTAATTAAACTTTCTTGAATATTCTGAAACCAAATAAATTTCTTTACTATTTCAACATTCTTATTTGTATATAATATGTTTCTTGCACAATGTCGAGCATGCCAATTAGCAATTGGTTCGGTTTCAATCGTTGTTGCATCAGGTAAACTCATTGAAAGAGAGGCAGGCAACAACTACCAAGTTATGTACATAGTTGCTTAAGCCATTGGGACGCCAATAGTGTGGCTGAAGGATTTGGTCATTATATCTGAAGATATATATCATGAGGTGATGCCAAATTTTTACATAATTATCTTTACAATTCTATATTTATTTGTTTGCATTTTTTTAATTGTTGATATTGTTGTATACAAGCTCCCTCTACAAGTAGGACCAGATCACAACAACCAAAAGCTCCATCAACACAACAACCACAAGAAAGAAGACGACCACAAACTCCTCCAACACAATTGCCCCACACTCCATTGGAACGATTACAAAATATCGTATCTCATTGGGCTGATGGCGAGTGTGTCAATCTAGGCATAGAGTCTGAAGTTTTTGATCAGGATATGTCTCACTGTTATATATTTAAGGATGACATACTTCAGTTTTCTCAAAAAGAGAAGATTAGACAAGTAGTGGCCTTCAGCTACATGAGGTATATATCTCACAAAGTTCGTTCATTTAATTTTCTACTTTGATTTATTCAATCATATAAAAATTTGCATATTTTTGTATTAGATTCCTTTACAGATATGTGGTACAACAAGGTTGCCAAAATAAGTTTTTATTTGTCAATCCTAATATTGTAGCCACTCAAGGGAGTTCATTCGAAGACCGTGTTCAAAATCTGTTCAGACGATGCAATGACATAAAATCAAAAGAACAAGTTATGCTTGTCCCTTGGAACCATGGCTAAGTTTAAAAAGTTGTCATTTTTCCGACCCATATCAATACTTTCTTTGTTTAACATTTGAGTTATAATTTTTTGGTTTTTCTTATGCAGTGAACATTGGATGTTCCTTATTTTGGCACCGTATGCATATCATGTTTATTGCTGTGATCCGGTGAATTTAGATCTGAATAACCGTGAGGAGATTGTATCAGTGATCGTCAGCGCTTTCAATCTTTTTTTCTCTATGAATCTTCCTAATGTCGAGATCCCTGATACTCTATGCATTAAGCAACCTCAGGTAAGTAATTCCAACTTAAATTTTTAAACTTTTATAATTATTAAGTAGAATAATATGTACGCATTTTTTTCACAAGTTTCAATTTAATGAGGATGTGGATACTACATAATGAGGATGTTGAAGGATTTTATGAAATGCGAGTCCCGGACATTACTTGAGAACGATATTATTAATTAAAATTTACAAATTATTTTTACAACCATATATATAAATGTAATCAAATAATTAATTAATATATTTTACTTTATATTTTTTGCAGCTAACAAATACGTCATATACAGAGGCACAAATTGATGAGTTGCGACAAGAATGGGCAACATATATGTTACCAATAATCCAAAGTAACCGGCCTTGTTGATAAGTTTTTTTTATTTTTTACCTCTTTCTTCATACATAATGCAATATTTGTTAATTTTGAATATGTCTAACAAATATTTTATTTGGTTTTTTTATTTTTTAGCTCTTTCTTCATACACAATGCAATATTTGTTAATTTTGAATATGTCTATCAAATATTGTATTTCTTGTATATGTCTAACAAATATATGTCTAACAAATTTTGTGTTTCTTACATATTTTTATTTTATTAATTATGTCAATTTTAATTTAAATTAATATTAAATTTATTTCAATTTAATTAATTATTAACTTAATATTAAAATAATTTCAATTTAATTAATTATTAAATCAAATTTAAATAATATTAATTATAATTTTTTTTTTTAAATCTGGGAGACTTTCAATGTCTCCCATTCGGAGAGGTGGGAGACGTGGGAAGTCTCTCACCTCTCCTAATAGGTATGCGCAAGTAGGAGATCAAACTCCTGGACATAACCAGGTACACGAGCTTAAGTTATCTGGTCAAGCCATCAGACATATGTCTCCATCTTGAAAGCACTCCCTACAACTATGAAAGTGTATAAAGACTTTGAAAGTCTAATAAGCACGATAATCTATAGAAAAAGGAGATACCAGAAAGATGGAGCATAAAAATACCAAACATATATAAAAGAAATATATGTAAATTAAGGACAAGGATAACTAGCCTCGAATTAAGCCCTAAGATAATTGTCTCGATCTAAAAGGCCTCTCATCCTTGAGTTTTGGCAGCATGACCTTGGGATGAAACTTCTTGTTCTACGCCTACATCACAAGCTCTGGAGGCCGTCTCGACAGACACCTTAAGCAAACGATCTTGGAACTTGGCGAGGTAACGCCCCTAAAGCTCAACATCAAAGAATGAGAAGTCTCCGTCCTAGTTAAAAGCCTAGACCTGGTAGAATATCTCTTCTAAAGAGCTCTCCAATTCGATTTCATGCTCTTTCACCTTTAGATCGAGCTCCTCGATTTAAGCAACATCCTCCTTGGCCTTGGACTAGAACCTCTCAATCTTAGACTTATTCTCAGTGGCCATCGGCTTGAGAAGCTTGACTTCCTTTTGAAGCTGATTATGACTTTGGATAACCTCTAAAGCTATTTTAACCTCCTCTAGTTCCCCCAGTTTCGATCGAACCTGAGCGAAGGCCTGGTTATGGGCAAAGCAGGACTACGATAGACAAATAAAAGTACACTTCGCAAAACCAAGAAGTTTTAGAAAGGAAGAGTAAGTACATAACTCACAATTAGAGACATCCACAATGGGGAGTCAAGAATGCTTATGGAGGGGTTCCCCTCAATTCTTTGCCCCTTCCTCATCCTGATATGATTTACATGGGAAATCAGATGGCTCGTGATCCCTTGGAGCGAACCCTACATGTTTCTGAATGCTTCCCTACCTTAATCTGAAGAGCAAACATTGTGACGGTTAGTACTATCACTTGGATGCCTAGGGGGATGAATGAAGGAACATGAGGAGCTGGGGGGGGGGGGGGGGCTCCATGGTCATAACCGCTAAGGATCGAGGCTGCTACTTGGTGCAGGCAGTTCCCTTAGCCTTAGTTGGAACTCAAATTCCATGAACAACTTTCTTTAAAACTCTTTGCCTCTTGACTTTAGGACTTGAGCTGAAGACGTCTTCGAGGTTGATGTTTTCTTCTGCTACAACGAACAAAAAAGTTAGACAAAAAATTAACTGAAAATCATGAAGTAAAAAGTGTGAGAACCCTACCCTCCAAACTTGATGAGGAAACGAATATGATCAACTCTAGAAATAATTACTTCTTGGGCTTCTCTAGGTTTGGGTTTTTCATCCGATCTTGGATCATACTCAGCCTGCCTCATACATGGGGTAAGAATTTAGCCTTCTAAGGTACATCTAAGTCAGATATTAGTACAGTACTGTTAAAAAATAGTGGACCTTAAATGAAAGGTATTGTCTACTACTACGATATATTTGGGGAAGGCTAAATCATAGTGAAAAACCAGGTGGTCAATGCACTGCTGGAACGTTACATCCAAATCCAGATCTTCATGATGTTTACTCACGACTTGCCTTGGATTGAATCGATTTAATACAAAACTGGTAGCAACTCAGTTGATTTCTCTTTCCTTATTACCTTGGTCAAAGGTGCCGGCCGCTGCGGTCGATTTGGCATGACCTTTGTCATTATTCTGCCTGCCTTCGGCAGTTTTTCACTTGCGCACCAACGATGCGACCTCCTCCTCTTCCTCGTCCTCCTCATATTCCTCGAACTCCTCAATGACTAGAAGAGGCCTTTTGAGAGGGCATTGGCACTTGATTGCCAAAGACTGATCTTCCATGATCAGCTTGCAGGCCACCATGGTAGCATCATTCACCACTGTCCTGAATTCTTTCTCACCGGCAAGGGCATTGCCCAAAGTAGTGTAGACCCAAAAGTGTATGACACACCTTCGACCCAAAAGGGAAGAGCTTCATGTAGTTCAAAAAATCTGTGAAGTCTTAATCCAACCAGAGGAAGGCACCTAACTTCAGGTGCACATCATTCCATGCTCTGAAGTTTTCCTCCAATGGGGTGCAGCGTTCCTCGCCCTCCATCGGAGCTTGGGCTCAAAATTTGGAGTCTGTCTCGATCTCGTGACTTCTTATTATTCTTTCAACCTTGGACTGAGAAAATATTCGAGACACGATCCTCTCGGCCTCGAAAAAACTATCAGGTCTCACCTCAACCTCCTTCTCCACCACCAGACCAAAGTGGGGAATATGAGTCTTGGCGGCCTACATATCTTTAATCTGCGAAAAGGAGCCTATGACGATTTTTTTTTTGTGGTGAGCCGTCATAAATGATTTTAGTTTGCCTAGTTACAAAATGAATCATTAGAGGCAACCCAGGGATGTAACCTAGTTTTATGAACATTTGAAATGGCGACCTAAGATTGGAAGACTTCATTGATCTAACTAAAGTTTTAACGGGCTGAATGTCTACTTGAAACTCCAATATGTGTGCCCATGTATGGCCATAAGTCACGCACCCTAATCTCGTGAAGGTACTGGAACCTCATGATTCATGTGTTAGACTAGTCGTTTCGATGAGAGGTATAATGCAATACCGTGTCAGTACCGTGTCCCTTAAGCTACCTTGATTTGAGCCAAAAACCCTTCACCTTTCAGGCCAAAAATTCATACAATCATCCTCTTAATTGGGAAAAAACTAGAAAAATTAATTATTTTTGTGCATTTATTTTAACCATTTCTAGTCCTATTCGTTTTGGCTTAATGAAACTGAAACTAAGTCTATATAGAACAAAAATGAGGCAAAAACACATTTGAAAATTTCATAAACTTGTTAAAAACTAGTAAAAATAAATTTAATCTAGAGAAAAAGTGTACTTACGGATAAGCTCTTGATTGAGGTTCTTGAAAGACGAGAAATGGTGACGATTTCAGAAAATCTAGGAAGTAATCGTCGAAGGAAGCTCTAGGAGAGAGGGAATGCAGAGCGTTTTTGAGAGTTTATGGGAGGAGAGAAGAAAAGGGAAATCTCGAATGCAGCGGTGGCATAGATCAAAATTTTCTCTCCTATTTATATGTAAGAATCAGGGGAATATCCAGGCCACACATTTAAACCACCTTGACATCCAAGGGTAATAATTAAATGAAACAAAAGGCGGCAACAGGCTGACAAGACAAGTGTTACAGTACTTGAAACACGAACAAACGACTATAACAAGCGGACACGTTTTCCTACAATGCAAGCATAAATGCCCCTACTGTGTGTATGAGAAGTAATGATGTAACATCCTCTTAATCTAGGACCGTTACACTATGTACTTTAAATTTTGTCACACTTGCTAACCAAGTTTTTTGGTTTAGAAATGTGTAACTATGGTCAATGTCAAGGGTTATGGTTAAAATTTTTGGTCAAAAGAACAGTTGACTTTTACTTAAAAAGATTCATACAGATATGGGATCACAAAATATTACAACTAAACTTTTAAATAGGTGTAAATACATCAAATGTTACATTCAGCTGACCTAAGCGGCAAAAACAGGGCTACATCCGTAGTTCCTCTGAGAAATCCCCAGCCGTAGTGGTCGAGCAGCCACATATGTACAAGCCACCACTGAAGCTCTCCAACTCGTGGCTGGTCAAGCTTTCCCTTCCCCTTACTTGCACCACAAAGCACCCGTGAACCAAGGCTCAGCAAGAAAACTCAACTTGTGGACAAACAGAAAATACAAATTCCTAGATACTTATCTAGCTTGCCCAACAATAATAACCTACATATATAGTCATTCAGTTACAAACAAGTGGTCATTGGACCAATTAGGGGCCGCTGCCTTGAACAGTTGGCCATAGAGCCAACCCCGAGGCCTATGCCCTAGCTACGTGACCATAGAGTCACCTGGGGCTCTCTCCTTTAGCTCAGAATAACTATCCATAGAGCTAGCCTAACCCATTGGTTTACTCATACAATAGAGTCGGCCAACGTAATAGTACATTGCTGATTTAGGCCTAAGCCTTTCGACCAACCCGCCATTGCCGTCCTTGACTAATAAGTCAAGCCCTGATCTAGGAATAGAAACCTCAACACCGAAATAAATATGGATAGACATATCCCAACAAAATACACACGTATGCATGTTAATAACATAACACGATCGAATTATCATTCTCACAATAATAGTCTTACCTATTGAACGGGGCCTTATGGCCTAACCACATGATTCATACAACAATCATAAAGCACTTACGCAAGTATCACCCAACATGTGAAGAAATAACTTAAACATAATCGTCCTTGGAGCCCAACCCCTAGTCATGATAATTGACAATAGTCGGGCCAAGCTCTAATCACATATAACATGTATTGGGTGCAGTTTTCTTACCTCAGGTCCAAGTAAAGTATAAATAAGAACGACCCTCGAGCACGATCCCTGTTTCGAGCCCCTAGCAATAACCTAGTCACAGCCATAATATAGGATTCCATAAAAAAACAAGAAAATAAAGGTTTCCAGACCGTGTCCTAGCCTCTGGGGCCTCGAGTTCAACTAAACCGGGTAGTGGAATCTATCCCGAGCCCTAAGGAAAAGGTTCCCATTTTTAAAAACCTCGCAAAGCCAAAAATGCCTACGTGGGCCGCGACCTGACCCTGAGGGTTGCTGTGCGCCCCTCCTACCTGAAAGCCTCCCCCTCTATCAAAGGGACACGGGCCGCGACTTGCCCTTGAGGGTCGCGGCATGCCTCCCAAACAGAGACCTCCTAAGGCCCTAGATTCAAGCTGAGTCGAAGCCCCTCAAGAACAATGTCACGACTTGGCCCCACGAATCCAGATTTTTCATACTTTTTTGCAGCCAAAATCAATCCAAACTAACCGAATTTCACCCCCCGAAACAATAAATGAATCCCCACAATAGTTTTAACATCTTTCCAGCAACAAAACCTAACAAAAATCTAGTCTTAAAACTCACTAAACACCAAGCCAATTCTCAAGCTTAAATGCTAAATCACACTTTAAAACAGCCAAGTAAAATACAGGATTTCAATTGCCAAAAACATAATCTAAAGCTTACCTCACCTGAAGATTAATCCCACAAGCTGCAACAGAACTAACTCCCCAAGTTTAGGCTTCAATTCTCCAAGTGTCAGCTAGAAATTTGCTTAATTCTTCGATGGTTTGTTTAGGAAAGTTTTTTGAGAGGAAGAGAGTGAAGGAGAGAGAAAGGGCCGGTCACTGGCAGCTTCTAAGTGTTTTTTTGTTTTGTCTTTAGTTTCCTAAGGCTTAAGTGACTTAAGCTAATCCCGAGCCTCGGGGTACCAAAAACATCCCCGAGCGCAAAATGGTAAAATTCCCCAATATTCCCTCCTAAACTCACTAACTTCAAATATATCTCCAATTATTCATTTTTATTGCCCGATAATCCAATTAAATGGCTAATACCCAAAATACCCCTCGACTCACTCCAAGTCGGGTTTGGGTCTCGTTGTGACTTTCCCGCTAATTTACTCCCTAGGATCACCTTTTGCCGAGTAACTCAAATCAACCCACATAATAATGTTGTCTCACACATATATCACATAAATATCCCTAAACATAAATGCCCGCAACGATCCAAATTACCAAGATTTCCCTTCTAATAAAAAACAGGCCCACATGTATATTTAATATCCCTAAACATGCGTAACTAGTCATATGATCACATAATCCGCATAATTACAATTAAATATAACAAATAAAAATATAACTCCATATATTGCCGTCCTAGCCCCCTAATCAAGGTCCTAAGCCTTAATAAATAATTTTGGGACGTTACAAACGTCATACACGAGCAGGGGCGTGGGAGCCATATGTTGTACCCAAAGATACAAACTCGAATATCTTGCATGGGTACAACTAGCAAGCAATAAATAAAGGAAATTGGGCTCCAGAGATATTTCATTAACTCCAGATAAAATAGCTCGAGGTTGTGCCACCAAGTTTGGGACAACTTAAGATTCTCTAGATCGACTCAAATTCCAGTGACAATGACAGAGATATATGGGTCCAAATCTCCCTCATCAATCTCCAAGCATGATCAAAGTCAGGTCTTCATGACACCATAACCTCCAGTTCAAGTAGGGCATCCAACTCGCAAAAGACCAATGACACACATAAGAAAGAAGGCCAACAGACTTTGAGATTCATCATACATAATAAATGTTTATAATTTTTATGTATCCAATGCCCGATATAACAGCTGTAGGTTTGATTAGGCTAATTATGTCTTCAATTATTTTGGAACTTACATAGTCCTGTAAGTTACCTTTATTGTACAGTTATCCAATATTGTTTACCACAATTCCCTATAAATATAGAGGGAATTCATAGTAAAATAGAATGACTTCCCCAAGAGTTACTAAAAAGAAATAAGAGTAACTCATGGACTAGGTGGATTTAAATTACTGAACCCTTAAATTTTTTTGTGTTCATAATTTTTGTTTATTTTAAGTCTAATCTCTCTATTCAGAATTCTTAATCCCATGTTGGTGAAAAACCGCGTCTAAAGCTTGCAAAGAACGGAGCAGCTTTGAAGTTTCCATTCCATTAGGATTTTGAACCTAGTGGTTCTCGTTTAGTTCGAGAATATAAGTATTATAAGATGGTTACTTATTTTAATGTTTTGTTGCCGCTAGATGAAAACATAGGACATGTTCCTAATCTAGTTCATGAGAATGAGTTTGATGCATGGTTAACTTATGGTTGAAACAAAAGGACGAGGTATGTTAATATTATTTTTCTTATTGTATTTTGTAATGAATTCATTATTAAATTGTAATATATATTTGTTCATATTATTTTTCAGGAAGAAAAATATTTACTAGAAAAACAAGAATCTAACTAATCACCCATTTGATCTTAGTGGTTATTTTGTTAATGATAAGATATAGTTCCACACTCTTGTTCGTTGTGGTGAGTGTCTTATTGACTCTGTGAGTTTTTTCAATTTTAATGTTATTTTGCATGTCAAGGTTTTGTGATGTTTATTTATAGTTGTAGGTCATTGTAGTTATTTTTATTATGCTTGTTGTTTTGTTACATGTTATTGTCTTTTGTTTGTTTATTTAGGTTATTTATTAATGTTGTTTTCAACACACCAATGTTTGTAAAATGCCATTTCTTGTTATCATTTGCAAAATACTAAAATTTATGCTTATATAGAAAAATGCCAACAATTATCGAAAGGTTAAGTGGGGTCTTATTAAAACATGCAATATGGACTAATCTTGATAAAACAAAATATAATGTATTTTATGCAATTCATAAGAGAAAATAACAAAATTCCTACCAAAATCTAAAGAAAAACATGATAAAACACATAGCTCCCCACGACATACGCACTTGACTTTGGAAATCCCCAGATCACCATTCGTGCCAAACATAAATCCATCACAAAAACAAGAACAATTTATCAAATAAGCACAATACAAAGTTATTATCAACATAATTAACTTAAAATGACATAATAGAAACATTTCCCAATAACATATACTTCATCAGAAATCCATCACAAAAAAAATACAGTAACATTTATATGAGGTAACCAGGAAAAGCAAAACCCCGTAAATCCTCCTCTTGCCAACTAGGTATCTTGGCGCGTCCCCTATGAGTTACGTCATACATTAGTAACTACTTTTTTGTGTTGCATTTTAGCACGCTAACAACACTCTACTTTTCATACAGTCATACAACACAAACATACATGGTGTACCCTAAAAATACGAATTTGATTATCTTGCTTGGGGTACAGCTATCAAGCAATAAATAATGGAGATTGGACTTTGGAGACATTTCCTTAACTCCAGATCAAATAGCTTGAGGTTGTGAGACCAAGTTTCAGACAACTTGAGATTCTCCAAATTACCTCAAATGCCAGTGACAGAGATTAGAGATATATGGTGTCCAGATCGCCCTTATTAAGCTCCAAGCATGATATATGTCAGATCGTCATGCTCCCATAACATCCAATTCGAATAGAGCATCATGCTCGCAAAATTGCAATGATGCGCATAAGGAAGAATCCAAAGAGAATTGGAGATTCTTCATGCATAATAATCGTTTATAATCTATGTATCCAATTCCCGATATTACATTTGTAGGTTTAGTTAGGACATTTATGTATTCAATTATTTGTTAAGTTACCTAATACTGTTTGTTACCTTTTATTGTAGGATTACCCAATAATGTCCACCACACTTCCCTATAAATATAGAGGCAATTTACAGTTAAAGGGATCGACTTTGATATGCTAAAACTTTGCAGAAATTGCATTAAATGATTTCTCTAAGAGATCCGAAACAGAAATAAGAGTGACTTGTCGTCTATGTGGATTTTAATTATTGAATTACGTAAAATCATGTGTGTTCATACTTTCAGTTTATTATAAGTCTAATCTCTCTATTTTGGAATTCTTAATCCCCTGTTGTTGAGAAACCGTGTCAACAGCTTGCAAATCTCGAAGGAACTTTGAAGTCTCCATTCTGTTAGGATTTTGAATCTGGTGGTTCTCATCCTCTTCAAGAATATGAAGATTATAAGATGGTTACTTATGATAAAGGTTTGTTGCCGCTAGATGAGAACATAGGGCAAGTTCTTGATCCAATTCTTGAGAAGGAGTTTGATTCTTGTTTAGTTGATGGTTGAAACAAAAGAGCGAGGTATCTTAATATGATTTTTCTTATTGTATATTGTATTGAATTCATTATTCAAATATAATATATATTTGTTTATTTTATTTTTCAGGAAGAACAATATTTACAAGAATAACAAGAATCTAATTAATCATCCAGTTGATCTTAGTGGTTATTGTGTAAATGATAAGATGTGGTTCCATACTCTTGTTCATTGTGGTGAATGTCTTACTGACTCGGTGAGTTTTTTCAATTCTAATAATGTTTTGCATGTGAATTTTTTCTGATGTTTATTTATATTCGCAGGCTGTTTTAGTTTTTTTTATTATGCATGTTGTTTTGTTATAGTTTAGTTGGGTTTTGTCGGTTTATTTCAGATTGTTATTGTTTTTTATGTTGTTTTCGAGACATTGATGTTTGTAAAATGCCCTATCTTATAATCATTTGTGAAGGACTACTATATATGGGCCCATTTTGTTAAAACAAAATATAATGTCTTTTGTGCAATTCATAAGAGAAAATAACAAAAGTCCTACCGAAAGCTAAATAAAAACATGATAAAACTCATAGTTCCCCACGGCATACTATTGGCATTCCAAAATCGTTTACGTTCATAACTCCCAACGGCATAAACACTTGACTTAGGAAATCACCAGATTACCATGCGTGGCAAACAGAAATCCTATTGTCTACCTGAAAGAGGGAAAGTAAGGGGGTGAGTTAAAAACCATGTAAGGAAGTACAAACTAGAACAATTGATCAAATAAGCATAATACAAAGTTATTCTCAACGTAATTAACCTAAAATGACATAATATAAACAGTTCACAATAACATATGCTTGATCTAAAATACATCATAAAGCAAATAAAGTAATATTTATATGAGGTAACCAGGTAAATCCTCCTCTTGCCCATTGTCCCTCTTGGCACGTCCGCCCTTAGAAAGTCCTTGTTGTGTCGTGTTTCAGGACACTAACAACACTCTACTTTCCATACAGTCATATAGCACATACGTACATGTTTTACCCTAAAAATAAGAATTCAATTATCTTGCTCGGGGTTCAGAAAGCAAACAATAAAAAAGGAAATTGGACCCTAGAGACATTTCAATAACTAATGATGAAATAGCTCGAGCTTGTGCTACTATGTTTTAGACAACGTGAGATTCTCCAAATCGCCTCAAATGCCAGTGATAGAGATAAAGATATATGGTGTCCAGATCGCCCTCATTTCGCGCCAAGAATGATCCAAGTCAAGTTGTCATGATCCCATAACATTCTATTCAAGTAGCGCATCCAGCTCGGGAATGACTAATGATATGCATAAGAAAGAATGCCAACAGACTCGGAGATTCTTCATGCATAATAAATGTTTAAAATCGTTATGTATCCATTGTCTGATATAACAACCATAGGTTTCATTAGGGCATTAATGTATTCAATTATTTTGGAACATACCTTCTATTACACATTTACCCAATATTGTTTACCACAATTCCCTATAAATATAGAGGGCATTGACAATAAAATTAATCGACTTTTGGTATGCTACAACCCTGCAGAAATCGCCATAAACAACTTCTCCAAGAGTTCCTAAAAAGAAATAAGATAGACTCGTGGACTAGGTGGATTTTAATTACAAAACCACGTAAAATTTTGTGTGTTCATAATTTCGGTTTATTATAAATTTAATCTCTCTATATCGGATTTCTTAATCCCCTGTTGGAGATAAACCACGTCAACAATACATAACAATTTATCTCATAATTTACTTCTCATACATTCAACATTATTGAATAAGAAGTCAAACTAACTTCCTTACCTCAAGTCCAAGCAATGAAATGCGAGACAGCTTCATAAGGAGCCTAGAATAATCAATTAAACGCTCGTCATAATATCAAGTAAAACTAAGTAAATCACACAAGCATACCCCACGTGTGCATGTGCCATGCACACGTGGGACCTATTTATACAAGTTGCACCACAACTTAATTAATACATCAAGTCTCACATAAAATCACACAGAAAAATGTCATATTCACCAATTAATTCTCAATGATTTCAAAATAATAACCATGGATTACTCAAATCACATAAAAGTATTCTTGCATGTAACATGTGTACGTGAGGCTATTCTTAAACTCCCTTAAAGTTTGTAATATTAATTATGTTATTTTAATGTCAATTTCAAAAAAATTCATCAAGCATTTTAAATACTAAAAAAAAATTACCAGCTTAATTACCACTATTTATTCATCTAAATCATACAATTGCCACACATAAATTTTGTTATACCCAGATTTCGATCCATAGTAAATATGACCTCGAAAGCTGAGTTCGCAATTAATGGTCTCGTGAGGATTAGAGTGATCTATGATTGTAAGTCGAGCCTGCAAAGTATGATGTATGATCTCGAATGCGGTGATCTCGAAATGATCTCGATCTCGAAAGGTAGCTCCAAGAACACCTTCATCCTCAAGAACTTCAGAGCATGGGTCTTGAGCTCGATGTCCTATCTCGACAGTAACGTTAGCTCGGGGAGATGTCAGTGGCTCGCATAATGACATGAGACCAGAAATGTTGGAGCCTTGAAGATACGCTATAACCACCTTGAATATCTACAAGTATTATAACTATGAGATGTAGTCCTCATTTATTGATGTAAATCCCCAAGAATCGTGGGATATTATTTAGTCAGTTATACGCCCCCTGATCTTTGGGGGACGTTTCCTTTTATATCTGATTATTGGCATTTAAAGCCATTTATTTTTATTCACAAAAGAGTAACTACCCAAAATATGTGGGATAGTATTCTGCATCCTTCTCTATAAATAGAGAGGTCATGCACCATTGTAAAGGACGGAAATTCTGATCCTTGAGAGAAAACTCTGGAGAATTCATGCTAAAGAATTGTTCAGAGATAATCTTGAGATTAATAACAGAGACTCGTGGACTAGGCAGATTTAACTGCTGAACCACGTAAAAAACCGTGTGTTTGATTCGTTTGTTTCTTTTGGCCATTGTCTTTTATTGTTTACGTGCTCTCTTCTTGTATCTGTTGACGAAAAATGGCGTCAACAGTTTGGTGCTTTCATTGAGAGCCTCAAGCATCCATCCCTGAGAGATTCATGGCTGCAAACAATCAGAACACTCCTGAAGAAAATTATCCAAGGCGTCCTGGAAAACAGCCAAGGGAGAACCCGGACGCTGATGAAAGGAGTGGGTCCTCTGATTCCCGGGGACCACCTCCACAACCAAGGGATGAGGACATGTACTATAACCCTGAGCGTTATGTCCCTATTGTAGAATTGGAGAATCGGCAGCTGAAACAGCTGTTGGCAGAAGCCAACAAACGTAACGAGGAGTTGACTAGGATAGCCGCAGAGGCGCAGGTGGCTCAGCCCCCGCCTCCTCGCGAAGACCAAGTCCCTCCTCCAAGGGACGTGCACGTTCCTCCCCGGAGGCCCCGTGGATGTCCATGAAAAATTGCTGCCACAAGGAGGCCAGCACAACCTCCAGCACCAACAGAGCCATCCGCTCCTTCTAGGCCTCAGAGGAGTACCCGAGCTCGGGTCCCGCCTAATCCACCTGTGGAAGTGCCTGCAGGAACTGAGAACAACCGAGCTCCTGCCGAGGCTTGGACTCAGGTTCCTGGTAGTGCACCGAACGCAACTGGCCCATCTCGGGCAAATTCTGGACCCTCCAGGCCGAGGCAAGGACGAGAACCACCGTCACCTATACGGTTCCCTCCGTCTCCCATAAGATATCCTTCACCTCCCCGCAGAAACGCTCAACCTGGTCGAGATCAGGATCAAGGGCGTACAGGGGAAAGACAAGGAAACAGGGAGACGTTCCAGGGGCGGAAAGGCGCACCATCCGAGAGAAGTCAGACGTCCCGATCTCGCACTGCAGAGACAAGGCGACGTAGAAAGGACCCACCATGAAATGACCGATCAATGAGTTTTACCGGTGATGAGTCCGGAGAAACTAGGTCCGTCAGTAAACACGACCGGGGTCGTAAAAATACTGGAAATCACAAGAGCCATCCTGACCTGCGAAATCATCTGAATCAGAGCAGGGGGAAGGGAGATCAGACAAATCCAGATCTTAGGAATCATCTGAATGGGCGTAGAGATCCCTCACGGAGACGCGAGCCTGGGATTGCGATTAATGACTATCAATTCCAAACACCACCTAAGGACCCAGTCCAAGAAAGGATTGATCAGCTCGAAAAAGCCTTTAGGCTTTTGAAGAATGAACAAGGGAGTGGTCGATACGAGGACTCTGATGAGGAGCTCGAGCCGTTTGCTCCCAATATTTCTAACACTCAGTTTCCTCAAGGGCTCCGGATTCCTCACGTCCCAGCGTTTGAAGGAAAAACCGACCCATGTAGCCACCTGAGTACATTCAACACAATTATGAGAGCCAGTAACGTAGGTTACGAGCTCAGATGCATGTTGTTTCCGACATCATTGGCCGGACCTGCCAAGAGTTGGTTCGAGAAGTACAAGAGACACTCGATAACTTCGTGGGATCAATTGTCTAGAGACTTCAAGAAGCAATTCTGAGCTATGATGGGAGTCAGACCAGAGGCGTCCACTTTGACTAACGTCCGGCAACAGCCGGGTGAAACACTGAAAAGCTACCTGACAAGATTTAATCTAGAGGTCGCCCGGGCACGAGATGTGGACGACAGTGGGCACTTGATGGCTATCCGAGCCGGTGTGTTGCCTGGAAGCAACCTTTGGGATGACATGCAAGGGAAACCGGTGAGGTCAATAACCGAGTTTAACAAACGGGCGCAGAGATTTGTCAATGTAGAGGAAGCGAGGTCAACGCTAAAAGCAACCTCGCAAACCGAAACTACAACGATAAACATTAACTCCGCCTCAACCTCGGCTGACCCAGCAACTTCACAGCCTACCACAGAGAATCCCTCTAAGAGGAAAAAGAGCGAGGGAAGTAACCCCGAGGCTGAAGGGGGAAAGAAAAAGAAAGGAGAAAGGTATTACTCCGTATACAAAGTACACACCGAGCTCAATGAGTCTCGGGAAAATATATACCTGGCTAATGAAAACCCGGTCCCCTTCAGGCGTCCGGACCCAATGAGGAATCAAAAGTCCAAGAGGGATTCCAGTAAGTACTGCCGGTTTCATAGAGACACCGGACACACAACTGATGAGTGCCGACAGCTGAAGGACGAGATCGAAGGGTTGATCTCGAGGGGTTATTTCCGGCAGTATGTCAAAAACCAGAGTACTGGACAGACTATTGCCAGCCAGAGAGTAGCCACGCTTCCAGCGGCATAGAATAATAACTCCCGATCTCGGGAAGAAGACAGGCCTCCGCCGATAGATGGAGAGGACGTAATAACCATCTCGGGCGGTCCTCATCTCGCAGGAGGAGGTAGAAATGCTCAAAAGCGATATGTGAATGAACTGAAGACAGGGGACGGGTCTCCTTATGAACCCGAACCAAGGGCACCAAAAAGCCAAAGGGTTGAAACTCAGCCTATAACCTTCACCGAGGAAGATGCCTCCCATGTCCAGTTCCCTCATCATGATCCACTTGTCATCACCCTGCAGCTTGCCAACAAAAGAGTGCGCCGAGTTCTCATAGACAATGGGAGCTCAGTTAACATTCTTTATAAAGCGACACTAGAGAAAATGGGACTCTTTCTTCGCGACCTGAAGGCTTGTGCAACCACTTTATACGGCTTTTCTGGAGAAGGAACCGCCTGTATGGGGTCCATCGAACTCCCTGTGACCTTGGGAGACTATCCAGTCTCGGTGACCAAGATGATGGAGTTCGTGGTAGTAGAGTTACCATCTGCCTACAATGTACTGCTCGGGAGACCCGCCCTGGTCGGGCTGGGGGCAGTTTCATCTGTAAGGCATCTAGCCCTTAAGTTCCCAACTCCAAGCAGGGTCGGAACATTGAAAGGAGATCAATTGGCAGGAAGGGAGTGCTACAGCATTTCCTTGAGGGGAAACAAACAAACGAGCGCTCAGGCACTCGTTGTCATGCAAAATAAAGATGGGACAGTAGTGAAAATTGATGAGGAGATCGATCCAAGGATTGAGGAAAAAGTTGACCTCCAACCTTTGGAGGAGCTCGAAGAGGTTCAGCTCGATGAAGCTGATCCCTCAAAGAAGGTGAAGGTCGGGAAACACCTCCAAGACGAATCAAAATAGCAATTAATTTGCTTTCTGAAGAAAAACCAGGATGTCTTCGCGTGGTCACACTCCGACATGGTGGGAATAAGCCCTAATGTAGCGAGCCACGCATTGAATATAGACAAAAGCTTTCCCCCGAAGCAGCAAAAGCGAAGGCAGCTGGATGAAGACAGAAAGAAAGCACTAAAGGAGGAAGTGGACAGGCTAAAAGCAAATAATTTCATAAGGGACGCTTTTTACCCTGATTGGGTGGCCAATCCAGTGTTGGTCCCGAAGCCCAATGGGACGTGGAGGACGTGCATTGACTACTCGGACCTCAACAAGGCCTGCCCAAAAGACTGTTTTCCCCTGCCGAGAATTGATCAGCTCGTAGACGCCACGGCGGGACATGGTCTGATGTCGTTCATGGATGCCTATTCTGGATATAACCAAATTCCCATGCATGCCCCCGACCAAGAGCATACGAGCTTCATCACAGATAAAGGGCTCTACTGCTACAATGTCATGCCATTCGGACTTAAGAATGCCGGAGCCACGTACCAGCGGCTCGTAAACATGATGTTCTCAGAGCAAATAGGGAACAACATGGAAGTTTATGTTGACGACATGCTTGTAAAGTCTCAACTTAACAAGAACCATGTTGATGACCTCGAAGAGTGCTTTGGCGTGCTCAGAAAATACAACATGAAGTTAAATCCTCAGAAGTGCACTTTTGGGGTGTCTTCAGGAAAATTTATGGGTTTCATTGTCAATTCTCGTGGAATCGAGGCTAATCCCGACAAAATAAAGGCCCTGATCGATATGCCTTCACCTCGGAAGCATAAAGATGTTCAAAGCCTGACTGGCAGGATGGAAGCTCTGAGCAGGTTCATCTCGAAGTCAACAGACCGCGGTCTCCCATTCTTCAACTTATTGAAAGGAAGTAAGAAGTTCGAATGGACAGATGAGTGCGAGCTAGCCTTTCAGGAGCTCAAAAAGCGCCTAGCCGAACCGCCCATCCTATCAAAGCCTGAGACAGGAGAAGTACTGTTCCTATACCTCTCAACTACCGAACACGCGATAAGCGCGGTGCTCGTCCGAGAGGAAGAGAGAATACAGAAACCCGTCTACTATATCAGTAAAAGATTACTGGGGGCAGAGTCAAGATATCCACTGATGGAGAAGCTTGCCCTCAGTCTGATCCACTCATCTCGAAAGCTTCGCCCTTACTTTCAGGCACATCCTATCCATGTACTAATAGATCAACCACTAAGGCAAGTCTTGTCTAAACCAGAGGAGTCTGGTCGACTCCTAAAGTGGGCTGTTGAGCTCGGACAATTCAAGATCACCTACAATCCGAGAACGACCATCAAGGCACAAGCGTTGGCGGACTTCATAGTGGAATGCACCGGTATCGCCGACGACGAGGTAACAACCACGGCCCACGAGCTGTGGAAACTTTACGTCGACGGGTCGTCAAATGAAAATGGAGCGGGGGCAAGAGTTATTCTGATCACTCCTGCAGGGAGCAAATTTCACTCTGCGTTAAGGTTCGGCTTTAAAGCATCTAATAATGAAGCTGAGTACGAGGCTTTACTTGCGGGACTACGAATAGCAGAAGAGCTCAAGGCCAAAGCTATACATTGCTACAGCGACTCCCAGCTCGTGGTTAATCAAATCTTGGGAGAATACCAGGCTCGCGGTACAAAAATGGCAGCCTATCTGGAGAAGGCAAAGTCCGCATTGGAGTTTTTTGAGTTTTATGCAATCGAACAGGTTCCCCGAGAACAAAACTCAAATGCAGATGCCTTAGCTCGGCTCGCCACCTCCGCCGAAAATGAGGAGTTGAATGTTGTACCCGTAGAACACCTGTCAGCACCCAGCATTACTGAGCCTGACGAGGAAGATGTGTGTATGATCGAGACAGAGCCGACCTGGATGAGCCCGATAGTTGAGTACCTCGAAAATGGAATTCTTCCAAAAGATCGAAATCAGGCTCGGAAACTAATGTATCAACTTCCTCGTTACACCATCCTGGACGGAAGGCTATACAGAAGAGGGTATTCCATGCCATTGCTCAGATGTGTAACTCCTCCCGAGGCAAAGAAGATTATTGAAGAAATTCATGAAGGGTTCTGCGGAGACCATACCGGGGGGCATAGCCTGTCCAAGAAGATTATACGCCAAGGATATTTCTGGCCAACCATTAAAACGGATTCTTTCGAGTACGTGAAAAAGTGCGACAAATGCCAGAGATTCGCCACGATACCCCGAGCTCCACCTTCTGAACTGACCATGTTGACATCCCCATGGCCTTTTGCGGTATGGGGCATCGACCTCATAGGCTCACTCCCAACTGGCAAAGGAGGAGAAAAGTATGCTGTGGTCGCGGTTGATTACTTCACAAAATGGACGGAGGCTGAACCATTGGCGACCATAACTTCGAAGAAGATCCTAGATTTCGTGGTAAAGAACATCGTATGCCGATATGGAGTGCCAAGAAAGATTGCGTCTGACAACGGAACCCATGTTGATTGCGACTTATTTACCAACTTTTGTAACAAGAACGGTATAATAAAGAGCTTTTCGTGAGTGGCTCACCCTCAGGCGAATGGTCAGGTCGAAGCCGTTAATAAAACTCTCAAAAGTTCCTTGAAGAAAAAGTTGGAAGAAGCAAAGGGACGATGGCCTGAGGAATTACCTCAAGTCCTTTGGGGATATAGAACTACAGCTCGGACATCAACTGGACATACCCCATTTTCTCTAGCATACGGCTGCGAGGAAATGTTGCCCATTGAGGTCGAAATTCCAACGATTCGAACTCAGATTTACGACCAAAGTTCCAATCATACTCAGCTCGAAGAAACCCTAGACTTGATCGAAGAAAAAAGGGAAGAGGCTCAGCTGAGAAATGCTGCTTACCAGCAACGAACCACGAGATATTTCAATAAGAGGGTTCGAGATCGAAAGTTCGGAGTGGGAGACCTGATTTTGAGACGAGTATTCTCAGCAACCCGAGATCCAGCAGCTGGGGTGCTCGGGCCGAACTGGGAAGGACCATACCAGATAGAGTCAGTCATCCGACCTGGTGTATACAAACTTGCGAGATTAGATGGGAGCCTGATACCTCGAGCATGGAATGGCGAACACCTTAGACCATATTATCAATAGTGTAGAAAGTGTCGCCTGTAACCATGATTTTCTATCTGTATTTAGTTGGTTTTTGAATTTCATCAAATAAAGGGTCTACTTTGTTTCACATGTAATTTATTTTTATTTTTGCAATCTCTCTTAATTTAATAACCTATGGTCACACTCATAGGATATTAAGGGGGCATCATTGGTATACATACCACCAGCTTAAAAAATAAAAAATATACATAAAGTATTTGGATATAACCAAGTACGCGAGCTTAGATAGTTCGGACATAACCGAACTACCAAAAAGATAAAAGTATTTGGAGATAACCAAGTACGCGAGCTTAGATAGTTCGGACATAACCGAACTACCAAAAACCTAAAACGTTTGGAGTTAACCAGATGTGCAAACTTAACAAGTCTGGAACAAACCAGCCAAAAAATTAGTCGATGATAAGTAGGAACCTAAACCTATTTTGAGATAAGTCGAGATTGAGGCTGGAATATCTTAAAGAAAAATAGTTTCGAACTCTTAACCTCGGAGCAAAAACTGAGGATGAGAAAAGAACTCTTAACCTCGGAGCAAGAACTGAGGATGAGGAAAAGTGACTAAACAAAAAAAGATATAACCAGATCATTCATATTACACACCATATAAGTACTCTTAATTTCATGGTAAAAGTAATATCCGACCTTGATAAGTAACGAGGTCGGAAGCGGATAATTCGAATAAACTATGCATGAATGCATCGAATTTCGAGCCTAAAATCCAAACTATGTTTGTATGCATAAATAAACATAAACGAGTTCATCAATTATAAGATTGTGCAAAATATTTCGAGCCAAGAAATATAAGGCATGTAAAAGAATTAGTTAAAGGAATTGTATCAGCCCCATGGGCATAAACTACAATAAATACATAAGGGGACGCAACCCCGATAACTGATCTCCCCGAGGTCAGATTCAGTGAAGAGGAGTCTCCTTGGCCTTCTCAGTATCAGTGGCACCGGACCCCTCAGGACGAATAGCATGACTATCCTCCTGAGCTTCCTCCGAAACGGTACCCGGAGCAGCTTTTTCCTTCTCGAGCTGCTCAGCCTTCTCTTTCTCAAGCCGTTCAACCTCTTCCTTCTCGAGCCGAGCATATGACCTCGTCTATCTGACGACGATAGTGGGCTCGAATGTCCTCCTGCTCGCGCGCAAGCTCGTATTCTTTTATCCGACGTTGGTTCCGGGCTCGGAGATTTGGGCTCGTAAGGGATTGCTCGTAATGAACCCCACCGTCTTTCCAGATTCTGTGACATCTAACGAGAAAGAAAAAATGGTGAGGGCCATGCATGCAAGGATCACGAACTCGATAGGATGAGCTCGGATATCTAAGGACAAGAAAATAAGTATTAAGACCCTCACTAAAGAGTCAGTGCGCGTGTTCCACAGGGAAGAAAAAGAACGTGGATGATTTTTTGAAAATCCCGAAATTCAAGGGAAAGAAAGGTGGCGGTTAGCCAGGAAAGGGCATTTTTGGGTTTCGTGTAATTGTCAAGAACAAGGGTTTTTACCCGAAAACTTAGTATACAAGAAACATGGCCTAAAATTTTCAAAACCCAGAAAGTTGAAACTTCGTTCAAACGGCAAAACTGGGCATAAACCAGAGGCGAACGTCCAGAAAGAAAATCCAGAAAACATAAAAGCCTATTGATTCAAAACTTCCTATCATATCATTCTAAGGACGAAAACTAGCATACACAACAAGAACAGTATGGGTAAAAATGGTGAAAACAAAAATGGCATACTTACACAGTGATGGTGATTGCAGCAAAATCGTCATTCGGAGAAGAGGTTGCAAGAAAGAACTCACTGACTCGAACAGACCAGGATTCCTTTGTTTTTTGGGTCGAGAAAACATGCACGGGACGGAAGCTTCTTGAGAAAGTTTCTGGCTTTCTTGTTTTTCTTTCCTTCCTGGTTTACGATGAGCAAACGTGAAGAAGACGAAGAGGGGGTCTTGTATATATAGGTGGGAAAATTGAATTAATCAGGAGCGTTGATTAAGATCCTCAACAGATCGGACGGATGGGGATCGGTGACAAGATGGCGCCGAAAAGTTGTTAGACGAACGATCGTGGGCTTGTTCCCAAGGTACTCAAGTACCTAAAGTGAGCAATACCCATCTGGCACGTGTCCATTTTCAAGAGTGTGACGGTATGGTTCCCAGAAAGAGTAGTTCAAAAGTTTCCTTCTCTTAGGATTCGAACAAATACTTTTGAGGGGGCAAAATGTTATACCCAGATTTCGAGCCATAGTAAATATGACCTCGAAAGCTGAGTTCGCAATTAATGGTCTCGTGAGGATTAGAGTGATCTAGGATTGTAAGTCGAGCCTGCAAAGTATGATGTATGATCTCGAATGCGGTGATCTCGAAATGATCTCGATCTCGAAAGGTAGCTCCAAGAACACCTTCATCCTCAGGAACTTCAGAGCATGGGTCTTGAGCTCGATGTCCTATCTCGACAGTAACGTTAGCTCGGGGAGATGTCAGTGGCTCGCATAATGACATGAGACCAGAAATGCTGGAGCCTTGAAGATACGCTATAACCACCTTGAATATCTACAAGTATTATAACTATGAGATGTAGTCCTCATTTATTGATGTAAATCCCCAAGAATCGTGGGATATTATTTAGTTAGTTATACGCCCCTTGATCTTTGGGGGACGTTTCCTTTTATATCTGATTATTGGCATTTAAAGCCATTTATTTTTATTCACAAAAGAGTAACTACCCAAAATATGTGGGATAGTATTCTGCATCCTTCTCTATAAATAGAGAGGTCATGCACCATTGTAAAGGACGGAAATTCTGATCCTTGAGAGAAAACTCTGGAGAATTCATGCTAAAGAATTGTTCAGAGATAATCTTGAGATTAATAACAGAGACTCGTGGACTAGGCAGATTTAACTGCTGAACCACGTAAAAACCCGTGTGTTTGATTCGTTTGTTTCTTTTGGCCATTGTCTTTAATTGTTTACGTGCTCTCTTCTTTTATCTGTTGACGAAAAACGGCGTCAACAAATTTTATTACAAAAATTTATTTTACTAATATAATTCTTAGTTTAAATTGTAAAAAATAATAAAATTGTTTATTATTTAATAAACAATAAAATGACACAAAATTTGTAATTAATTATTAATTAAATAATTTGGAAAAGTTAATAAACTTTATAAAAGTTGCCTTTTTACTTGGAAGAATTATGAAATAATACTAATAAAATGTGACATATTTATTTTCTTGTCTAACAAAATTTATTAGGTCATAAATCACATTGTTCATAATTATTTAATTTGGTAAAAGGGTTCATACTATTTACATTTAAATAAAAATGTATTTTCTTAACTTTTAGATGCTAGAATTTTAGCATATGCCATAATTTAAAAATACAAGACACATGTATAAAATTACACTTTTCTTATCTTAGTTTTAAAATATGAATTCAAGACACATTTTACTCCCTTTGAAATTATTTACAAATCACCATTTTTGAAATAATAAATTTCAACAAACATAATTTCACATAGAATGCTAGCAAATACTTAAAATCCTTTTTACAATATTTCAACAAATCAACCTAACATGTTTCTACACTTTATGCAAAATAAATTAAAAATTACTACCATGCTTCCTAACTCACACATACACCATAATATAACCATGTCAAATAATATTACAATATAAATTGTAGTACACTACAATATGCCTTTATTATTATTTTAAATGAAAATTCTATGATGCTTCTTATTACAATAATATAATCCCATCCAATATAGCCTAGGACGAAACCTCATAAGTAAGCAAAACAACATTTCATGCTTCAATAGAGAAACCTTAATAGAACACATCTTAGCATGCCTTATATGCAAACTCCCAAACTAAAAATTAGAACATAGGTATACCATTTGGCCGAATATACACACAGGATTCAATCAAAGTTTGTCATCAAAGTCTCATCATACTTCTTTATTATTCAATACATTAAGAGAATCAGAGCACTTTTTTATACTTCCTAAGCCTAAACATGCATAGTACCTTTAACAAAATATATCACAAAAATTATCATTCTTTCTAAGAAAATAATACCATTAAATCTATAACGAGAACACAAACAAGATCATGATTTCTAGGCCATACTCTAGCCGAAACATATTTGCGCAAAGCAACAACCAACCTTCCAAGACCGATTAAGAAGAATCCTTAGCATGTTTCTTTGAATAATAAATAAAATAGAATCATGAAGAACAATCAAAACGCATAGAGACAAACTATTCAAACAATGACCAACATATCAAAACCATTAACAACATTAACAATAAAATACCATCATAATAGGAAAAAGACTAGGATTCTCCATTACCTCATTTGTAGTGATCAAAGACACACAAGATTTGATCAATCCTTAGGCACCTCAAAACCTAGGTTCAATGAAAAACCCAAAGAAACAATTTATTGCAAGAACTCAAGATGAAGAGAGTTCATGAAAAGAAAGAATGAACATTAGAACACATTACCCTAGGGCTCTCGAAATTTCCTTCTTCTTCTTCTCATTCTCTTTCTTTCTCTTTTTTTTTTCTCTCTTTCACAATCTCTCTCTCTCTTTCTCTCTCTAAGCAGTGAGCTACTCTCTCTCTCTTACATTAGATAATTCTCTAAAAATAGGGAAATTATTATCATTCCCTCTAATTTTTCGAGGTTCATGGTACTCTCTTGCATGCTCACCATGCATGCCATGTACATACACACACACAAGTAACAATTCTATCTCTTCTAACCATGGACACACAATTGCTCACAATCCAAACTCATGCACAACAATTTACAAATAAATTAAATAAATAGAACAAATAAAAAATCAATTCACACAATTAACAATTAACAGTTAACGCTTAAATAAATAAATTCAAATAACTAATTACATAAAAAAAATTGGTGCACTACTGTAACGACCCAAATTCGCTAATAAGCCTTAAGGGCCTTGATTAGTATGCCGGGAGGGCATAACTGGGATTAGAGTGAATATTATTGACTTAAATGTGCGCATATGTGATTAATGATATTATGTGATAATATGAATATTTATGTGATATATGTGAGAACCACATTATTATGTGGCCAGGTTCATAGAGCGCAACTCAAGACGATCCTAGGGTCAGATAGCGGGGAAAGTCACAACGGGACTTAAGATATGACTTTGGACAAGTCAGGGGTATTTTAGGTATCGGGTAGTGATTTGAACTATCGGGTCATGTAAATAAATATATGGAGATATATTTGAGGTTAGGATGTCTAGGCGGGAATATTGGGGGATTTTACTGTTTTGGCCTCGGGGACAGTTCCGGCACCCCGAGCCTTGGGATTAGCTTAACAAGTAAGACAAGAGTTAGGAAGCCCTTAGGGAAAAATAAACCGACCAAATCTCTTACTCAGCTGGTTACTCTCACTCTCACTCTCAAGAAAAACAAAGGGAACTAAATTAGAAGCACTCAAGGGAATTGGGGATTGGAGCTGAAGAATTGTTGGAAGTTTAGTGAGATTCAAGAGTAAATCTTGAGGCTTAGCTCAGTGAATAAACCAGGACTGAATCAAGACTAAGGTAAGGGTTTAATCCATCTATTTTTCTGAAATTCAACCTTAAGCTTCAGCTGGATTATTGAGTGTATTGCTCAATTGATGATTAGGGTGGAATTGAGTAGGGGAAATCCTTGGAATCAGTTGAGTTTTAGCTAAGGGAGGAGTTCAATGAGGTAGGTAGGATTTGTTTCATGAATTGATGATTTGAGTTTGAGTTTTGACTAGTTATAACAGGGTGTTTGTGTTCGTAGAGTCTCAAGGATTGGAGGTGAATCTTCTATGATTTATTGAGCTAAATTTCTGTTGAAATTGTGTAGCATGAGTTGGGGATATGTTGGTTGTTGAAGTAGGAAGCTTAGGGGTGGTTTTGGTTGAGGTTTTGGGCTTCAAAATGATGGGTTTTCTGGGCACTAAGGGAAGGGTCGTGGCTCTATTCTAGAGCGCTGCGACCCTAGGATGAAAAAGGGCCAAGGAGGCTCGGCCATGGGAGGGTGCCGGGGCGCCCAAAGCAAGGGCCGCGGCGCGTGTTTTGTTTAAGATGGCATTGGTTCTGTTTTGAGGCTAGGGATGTAGCTAAGCTTCAAGGGCTGCAGCCCTTGGTTGCACACATGAGCTTTTGAGGGTTTTAGGCACGGGAAAGTGGTCTAGTGTGCTCGGGATTGATTTCACCACTGTCCTTGGTGGAATTTGGAGTCTCGGGAGTCAGTTTTGTAACCGGAAACCTATATTCAAGTATTAATGGAACCCTATACTTTGGTTATGACTAGGTGATAAAGGCTTAGGCTCGGGAATGGATCGTGCCTGAGGGGCGTTGCTCGTAATTCAATAACCGTACAAATTAAAGGTAAGAAAACTACACCCGGTTGAATATTTGAACGGGACTAAGGGCTCCCTAATATAGATGGTTGAAAGAGTGGTATTACACCACGTAAATTTTAACCAACGGCCTAAGCGAGCCACGGTTAACTTGTACAATTGGCACGGCTCGAACAATGGTATCCGAGGACAGCTTATTATCCACTGAGCTCGGTTTAAGCAGGCCGGAGTCAGTGGGTTAAACAGAGGGTGCGGCCTAAGGTGTCGGCCCTAGTATTTGTGTAAATTGAATACTGTATTTGGCTATAGATGAGGTTGTTGAGTAATCTAAGTGTGGTTGAAGTTGCTTGTACCTTGAAGTATGCTTATATGCTATGGATTTTATAACTGAACATGCTTGCTAGAATATCTGTTTGAGATTGCAATATATGTTGTGTATGTTGTTTTCTTGCTGGGCCTTGGCTCACGGGTGCTGTGTGGTGCAGGTAAAGGCAAAGGCAAGGTCGATCAGCCTTGATTAGAGAGCTCTGCAGGGTGAATGTACATGACAGGCCTCTCAGCCGCCACGGTTGAGGAGATTATAGGGACAAGAGGACCAGAACCTTGTATTTTGCCTTAGTATGGCTAATATTTATTTTTAACTGTTGGGTTTTTTAAACCAGCTTTTGAACACTGATCTTTTGGGGATCCCTATTGTAAACAGTTTATAACTTATAAAACGTATCTTTTCAGACCAAAATGTCTTTTAACCCTAGAACACCTAAACTAATGACACATTTTTAAATTGATGACTTGATTAGCAAGTCTTACACTTTATAAGTACACAGTGTTGCGGTCCTGGCTATCCAGGACGTTACAGCTACAATATACCCTCCTTAAATTGTATTTCGTTTTGAAATTCTTTCTTACCGATTAACTCAGGGTATCTTTCTCTCATGTCTTACTCTAGCTCCCATGTTGCTTCTCTGTCCGTACTATTCTTCCACAGGACCTTAACTAATGAAATCTTCTTTAACCATATTTCCTCGACTCCCTCTTCGATGATACATTGAGGTTGTTAATCGTAAGTTAGGTCCTACTTCAGCAACAACGTCTCATAACTCAAAAAGTGGGAGGGATCCGACACGTACTTAAGCAACATCGCGATGTGAAAGACATTATGCGTTTTAGCAAGTGCTGCAGGTAGTGCCATTCGATACGCAACTTGTCCAACTCTATCCAAAATCTCAAATGGACCTATATATCTCGGGTTCAACTTTTGTTTCTTGCCAAAATGCATAGCTCCTTTAATAGGTGAGACTATCGCAAACTCGCCTATTGAGAACTCGATGTCCGTTCTATTAAGGTTTATGTAACTCTTTTGCTTACTTTGAGTAGTATGCATTATGTGGAGAATTCTCTCAATTTCCTCGCTGGCTTCCCAAACTGCCTCGAGGCCTAATATCTATTTCTTCCTCTTCCCCATTGCAAGGGAGATATACACTTCCACCCATATTGCATCTCGTAGGGAGCTATTCCAATAGTAGACTGGTAACTATTGTTATAGGAGAATTCCATCAGGGGTAAGTATCGACTCCAAGAATTTGAAAAATCTATAACACAACACCTCAACATTACCTCCAAGATCTGGGTGGTTCTTTCAGACTTCCCATCTGTCTGAGGGTGATAAGCGGTAATGAATTTCAATTTTTTACACATTGCTTTCTATAATCCCTTACAAAAGTTGGAAGTAAACACTGAGCCTTTGTCAGAGATAATCGACTTTGTACCCCGTGAAGTCTCACAATTTCACTAACATATAACTTTGCGTACTAGTTTGCTGAATAGATCATCTTGACTGGTAGAAAGTGAGCAGACTTGGTGAGTCTAAGCACTATTACCCATGCAGAGTCAAGTTCTTTTGTGGTTCTAGGTAACCCTACCAAAAAATCCATCACTATGTCTTCCCACTTCCATTTTGGAATATAGAGTGGCTGTAGCAACCCTACTGGCCTTTGATGTTTTTCCTTTACTTGCTGACAAGTTGGGCATTTGGTGACAAACTCAGCGATGTCTTTCTTCATCCCCGACCACCAATATAAAGTTTTAAGGCCTTGGTACATCTTGGTAGATCCTAGATGCAAGGAATAGGGTGTCGTGTGGGCCTCTTTCATAATACTCTTCTTAATATCATCATCATTAGGCACACAGATTCTATCCTTGTATCACAGCAACCCTGCCTTGGACATAGAGAAGTCATAGTTGTCATTTTCTTGTACCAAAGCCTCCTACTTCACTAAGGCTTCATCCACTTTCTGCCCTTCTCTGATCTGATCTAGCAAGTTGGACTATAGGGTGAGATTTTCCAGGCCTCCTTTCACAAAATCTATTCTAGCACTTATAATCTCTTTATGCAATGGTGCCTCTATTGTACTCAGGGCCGAGACATTTCCATGTCCCCGCCTGCTCAATGCGCTAGCCAATACGTTGTTGGGTGGTATAGAATTTTGCAATCATAGCCTTTTACTAGTTCTAACCAACTTCGCTATCTCAAATTCATCTCTTTCTGAGTGAAGAAGTATTTCAGACATTTATGATCGGTATAAATTTCACACTTTTCCCCGTATAGGTGGTGTCTCCATATCTTGATTGCCAAAAGTATTGCTGCCAGTTCCAAGTCATGTGTAGGATACCTCTATTCACAACCTTGATTTCTCTCGAGGCATAAGCCACTACCTTTCCATTTTGCACCATCATGCATCCCAAACTATTTTTAGATGCATCACAATACACCACAATTTTTTTCTCTTCGGTGGGAACACAAAGAATAGGTGTAAAGATCAACTTATCTTTAATAGTCTGAAAACTCTCTTCAAATTTCTCTGTCCAGGTGAACTTCTAGTGTTTGCGGGTCAAATTGTTCAAGGGTGTTGTAGTCTTTGAAAAACCCTCAACGAACATCTGGTAGTAACCTACTAGACCTAAGAAACTTCGGTCCTTGAAGGCATTCTTTGGTTGGGGCCAGTTTCTTATGTTCTCAATCTTAGTTGGGTCCACTAGTAGTCCATCTTTGGAAACTATATGCCCTAAGAACATTACTTGCTCCAACCAGAATTCACATTTAGAAAACTTAGCATAGTGTTCTCAAATTCTATTGAGCGTAAGTCTCTAATGCTCCTCACAATTTTCCTTAGTCTTATAGTATATTAGGATGTCATCTATAAACATCACTACAAACTTGTCCAAGAAGTTCTTGAATACTCAGTTCATCATATCTATTAAAGCCATTGGGGCATAAGTCAGTCCAAAAGACATAAATAAAAAGTCATAGTGCCCATAGCAAGTTTATAATGTCTTCTTGGGAATATCTCCTTCCCTCACCTTCAAGTGATGGTATCCGGATCACAAATCAATCTTGGAGAACATCGTTGTCCTTTATAGTTGGTCAAAAAGGTCGTCTATCCTAGGAAAAGCATACTTGTTCTTGAATGTGATATTATTAAGTTCTCCGGAATCGATGCACATTCTCATACTTCCATCATTCTTCTTCAAAAACAATATCGGTGTCCCCCATGGTGAATGACTCAGTCGAATGAAACCCTTGTCTAACAACACATGTACCTAGGTCTTAAGTTCTTTCAACTCTGCAGGTACCACTAAGTAGGGTGCCTTAGATATTCATGCTGTCTCCAGTGAAAGTTTGATCACAAATTCGATTTCTCTATCTGGGGTTAAACTTGGTAGATCCTTGGGAAACACTTTCGGAAGTTCATAAACTATGTAAGTATTTTCTTGTTTCAACTCCGTATGTCTGGATTTATCTACCACACTCGACAAGTACGCCGAACACCCATGCTGCATCATATTATGAGCTTCTAATGCCGATATGATAGGTGTACAAAATCCCGTTAATTTTTGTTTGATAGACTATTGTTGCTTCGAACTTAGTCAACAAGTCCATGTCAAGAATTACATCATAATCCTACATATCTAATCCTATGAGATTTGTTGTACATTTCCTAGCCTCAACTACTATAGAAACGGATTGTAATGACCTAGATTCTAACATAGTCTATCCTAATGGTAACAATCTAACAAAAGTTACTCCCGAAGAGTTCACAAGGCAATCCCAATTTATCAATTACATTTAAAGCAACATAAGAATGAGACACTCTAGAATCGGCGAGAACCCTACACATAATTCCAAAAATAGAAAGCTCACCTATGACAATCATATCTATCTTTTATTTGATATTGTAGTTGCAAGTACGTTGAGGTGGGGTTGCATTGCAGATTCTGAAACAACTTCTGTAGAAGGTCTTCATAGTGGTAATCTATTGGTATGAATTCTCTATTAGGTATGTAATTATTGTTGTATTCCAGTGTCCATTTTTCTGCATCAAGATTTCTACTGCATCCATTCCGTGGAAGGTACATAATTGAATTTTTTGATTGCTCTATTTAATGTGCCAATTTATACAGTTTTGCATTTTAAGATGTCGGTGTGCCCACTCGACATCAACCACACTGCAACACAACGCCACATCAACTTTATTTTAAAGGAAAACTAAAAAGATCATCCCTGTTTTTGTATCAATACCCAAAATTTATATTCAGTTGTTTTTTCACCTCGATTTGTTGTAAAAACTAAAAGAAAATAAGATTTTAAAGACATTTATCATTAAGCAACATGTAAAACACTTTGCAATGAGATTTGATTCAACTATTTACGAAAAATATTAAAATTGACATACTTGAGATTAAGATTCCACTTCGTATGGAAACTCTATATCAATGTGTCTCCCCTGTACCTCATTGTTCTGTAAAATAAAAAACATCGTTATACATGAGATTAAGATTTTGATTTTTTGCTCATAATTGATTTTTTGTTTCCATTTTTTACCCTTATTTGTTTGATTTTTGTTGAAACTAAATATTGTTTAGTTGTTTACTAGTCACTTTATTAGGTTGCTTTCAATTTTATGCATTGATCGCCGACATCTATGATGATTTGTGGGTTTGTCTGTTGTTATTGCTGCTTGTTGGTTCCCGAAGCGAGAAGCTTCCTTTGAGTGAGAGCGAATTAAAGATGAAGCCGTAATTTTGTTTAAAAATGTAATTGATCGTATAGATGTTATTAATATAGATTGACCGTATTTTCATAAAGGTTACACCATACATGGGTATACCAGAAAAAAGCCCTATATTTTTTTCTTTAAATTTTTTTATTTATAGTTTTCAAGTGGATTAATGAAATTAAAAAAATTAGCATTTATAATATTTTAACCCTTTTTGTTTCTATATAAAGTTGTACAATCGATTGCAAACAATTATAAATAGAATGTTTTTTTATTTGATAATAAAGTCAAATAGAAGATTGTGGTCTAGATTTTGGTAAACATATTAAGAAAAAAATACCAGAGTATTATAAATTATATATAATAAAATATATTAAAATCTTAACTATAAATAAAAAGATGAAACAATATAAATTTTTTTATTAATTAATTTCTAAACAATATAAATTCGAATTATTTAAATAAAAAATCAAATCTAAAATCAAATTAAATTTCAATTAGTTTTTAAATTGTCATGGAGTGAAGCTTAACTTTAGATTTTGGACAACAACAATAATGTTACTTTGTGACTAGTGTGCGCAGTTGGCCCCCTGAGTTTTAACTCTTGATTACCTTTTTCACTATCAACCTAATCATGTTATAAAACAACACTAGTCCATGAGTCTTTAGTATTCGAGTTCTTGAAGTTTGAGATAGTAAGCTTCAACGGAAGTTTTCTCAAGCAACGTATATATTGCTCTTTGTACAAAAGTTGTGAACCCTTTTACAATGGTACCCTAGCCCTATTTATAGAGGCTGAGGGTCATTGATATCATTTATTACAAATAATCCCTAATTATTTGGGGATTTAATTGCTATTCAATCCCTCTGAATGTTCTAATAAAGACTATGGACCCATGCGTATCACACAGGGCCCAATTCGTATGTTACAGCCTACCAACTTTACGGGAGACACACCTATGACATTGTTAGAATGCGGCTCCACGTTTTCCCGTGTGAGACGACATTGTTGAGAATATCAATTTCTGAGTGTATGAACTTGACGCTACTACTTGAGTGGCCCATAAAGTTGTCAGATGATCTTGTGGTGGCCCAAGATTACTGTAACTGACACCTAGCCCTCTCTCCAGGCTCGAAGACAAAACTCCTAGACCTAGAGGACTATCAGATCAAGAAGACGAGAGGACTCCTAGAGTGGTCCATGAGACGTGGCCTTACTTGGAAACATCCACGCCTAAAAAGGGAAACGCGGGTCGCTCTGAGGATACTACACTCCGAGGAGCTCCGGGCGAGCTCTTTAGAGCTATAATATCTATCTAGGAGCTTAATTTCTTCTCTAATTACTGACACGTGTCCAGTGATCAAATTACGAAGAACAAAAACTATTAAGAATAGTAAAAAAATGATAAACCACCTGTTGATTTCCCATTGTTGGGCCTAGCAATCTGTGCAATTAATGAGGAGTCTTTTCCACTCCCAAGACATCCAATTCGTACCTGAAGCGTCTTTTCGTCCTGTATCCAATTCATCATTTTCCCTTGCTAATGATCAAGACTTGTGCCTTGACAATTGCGACTGTTGTATTATGCTGGAGTGCCTATCCCGTAGGTGATCAACGGTCGAGGTGGAGTTACTTCCACCCCAAACTCTTCGTGTATAAAACTCGAGAACCATATGTAACCTATTCAATTTAGTCATTTGACATTTAAAAAAATATCAGAGCTTTTAAACTCTTCCCAAAGATTCATCACTCCTAGAGCCCAAAACCTTCACCTTCACCAATGACTTGGACGGCTGGAGGGAATCTTCGTTCTTTTGGCTGAAAAACTAGTATTTTTGAGTTCGCACAGGTCATAACACTTATAGGTGCTTCATATTGAGTGAGTACTTTCAACCAGTTCTCATTTTTGGTTTGGTTTTGTTGATGCTATATTTCTCCAACAATGGATTAAGAAATCCGACAATAGAAATATTTGGCTTTTTTACTAAACCGTGATTGAAAAAATGGAAGATATCACAAACACTCACACTTTTACGTGGTTAAGTGGTTAAAATCCCCCTAGTCCACGAGACAATCTTATTAATCTCCTTAGGGCATTGGGTGAAATTGTTCGTGACAATTTCAACAGAGTTTTTGTATATCAAGAATGGGTCACTTTTTTTATCAATTCCCCTAGTATTTATAGAAGGTTTTCCTAGACAACTTTGGGTAACCGCAAACATAAATATGGTAAATATTAAACTCGAATAACCTCTCATTTACATAGGGATATGATTTCCAATGGAATTAACATCTGTTATCTCGTGTAATAAGTGTGTAATAAAATTTGGGCATTATTGAGTGTATAGGGAATCTACTGGTCTTTTTGGATCCTTCCCTGTGCGTCATGACCAGGCTTCCACGAGCTGGTCACTTCCTTCGAGTTGAATGCCTCATAACTAACCTATCTTGACACAAGTTACATTCAGTTTCAAAGAAGGCGTTCTTACCATCATGCATCTAGGACTAGGTTGCCGGCGCAAGAGGCAATATGAAGATTATCTAGCTGTCAAGTTGAACTCGAGCTACTAACTCAAGAGTTAACTAGATATTCTATTTGTACGCTTTCGCCATTTGCTTATATGCCAGCTATACCTCGTACTCAGTGATTTAGTTCATATTTAATTTGGGCTTTTAGGCTTCTATTATATGAAATTGTGCCCACCCATTACTTGAGTGCAAAACATGTGTTAGTTTGCCATAGGTGCCTGTTTGGGTATTGAGTAATGTGACAGCAATCCTGTTAACTTTTTTGCCGCCAAAGGGCTTATTCAATCTAGGCCCTTGGATCCCGAACTAACCTAATCGTGTAATGACGCAACTATTTCTAAGACCTTAGGCCATTAAAACTACTAGACATAGCTACTATTTTTGAGAAAACATACATAAGAAATAATCATAACTTTATTAAAACTCCAAAATAAATATTGTATCAATAACATAAAATTATAAATTTAAAATGTAATATGGCATGGGTACCCATGGTTTATAAAAAAATAAAACATAACTTTAAATACTAATTGCGAAATTACATCAAAACATAATTTTAAAGACATAAAATAAATAACGTCTTCCTCGATCAATACACAGTCCATTCATCCTTAACACACAAGCCAAGCTACCAGGAATCCTTCCTTGGATACTATGTGGCCGAGGAACGCTACTTGCGAAAGCCAAAATTCACACTTCTTGAACTTGGCGTAAAGTTAATGCTCTTTCAGTCACAACATAGTCAATCTTAAATGTTGCTCATGCTCGACTTAATCCTTTGAATACACCAAAATATCGTTGATGAACACTACGACGAATTTGTCCAAGTAATCCTTGAAGACCCAATTCATTAAATCCATAATTGCGGCTGGAGCGTTGGTAAGACCAAAAGACTTAACTAAAAACTCATAATGTCCATATCGAGCTCTAAAAGTTATCTTGGGAATATCCTCTTCCCGTACTTGAGCTAGTGATAACCAAACAGTAGATCAATCTAATAAAACACGATTTCCCCTCAGAGTTGATCAAATAAGTAGTCGATCTGGGGTAGCGGGTACTTGTTCTTAATTGTCACCTTATTCAGCTCGTGGGAGTCTAAACACATCCACATGCTTCCGTCCATCTTCTTCACAAATAGAACCAATGCTCCCCATGGCGAATGGCTCAGTCTAATGAAACCCAAGGCTAAGAGTTCTTGTAGTTGTGTCTTTAACTCCTTGAGTTCGGTAGGTGCCATCCGGTATCGTTCCTTTGAGATAGGCTCGGTTCCCAGTACTAGTTCGATTGTGAAGTCAATTTCCCGAGTCGGCAGCAACCCTGGGAAGTTGTCAGGAAATATATCTGGAAATTCCTTTATAACGTGGACATCTCCAACCGTTAGTGGTGTTTCCTTTACCACATCCGTGACGTTGGCTAAGAATGCGTGACATCCTCTCTCAATCATCCTCTGAGCATTGAGAGATAAGATAAGTGGTGTCCGTAGTCCTGAAACCTTTCCCATAAAACATAATTTCTTATCTTAAGGAGTTTCGAATGTCACTTTCTTACGTCTACAGTTGATGGTTGTGCCATGCCTTGCTAGCCCATTCATGCCCAGTATTACGTCAAAGTCTTTGATTTCTAGCTTTATCAAGTCTCCTTCTAGTTCTGTGCCCTCGATTTTGATTGGTACTCCTCGTAATATTCATGATGATAGAACTACTTCGCCTGAAGGAAATTCAGTTACAAACCTAGGTCTAAATCTTTCACAAGGTTTGTCTAATTTCTTTATCATTCCTAACGAGATATACAAGTGTGTTGCTCATGAATCAAGCAATACTGAACATATATTTTTGAGGATAGGAATTTGATCTGTGAACACTTTGTTACTAGCATCGGCTTCTCCCTGACTCAAGGCAAAGACTCTGGCTGGAACCATCTTGTTGCCCTTTTTTCTTCTTGTTTGAGTTGTGGACATTCCTTCTTTCGATGACCTTCCTTGCCACGGTTGTAACAACCTTTGGTGTTTGTACGACACTTCCCAGGATGTCTTTTATGGCACTTGGAGCACTGTGGGTATTCTACATAACCCGACCTATTACTTCCATTATTTGTCCATGCTCTTTTGTCATTGTCGGCCTGCTTACTATCATGATACTTCCATTTCTGGCCATTATTGTTGTGCTAGTGGTTGTTGTTGTGGTTTCAACCATTCCGAGTCTGATTCTACTCCTTAGGTTCAAACTTGCATCCTCCTTACTAACATTTTCTTGGAGTATTTCCACAGCTATAGTCATTTCTAGAGCATCGACATAAGAAATGGTTCCAAAATTTCCAAGCTTGACTACAGCTCAATCTTGGGTCTGAGTCCCGTGGTGAACTTGGCAACCCTTAAGAAATCGGTTGGGACCAACTTTGGCGTGAACTTGGCTAGTCGATTGAATTGTCGAGCGTACTCGACTACTGTCGAATTACCATGCTTCAGACAGGCAAACTCTTCCACCCTCGTAGTGATGACGGCTAAGTTGTAATACTTTTTGTGAAATAGCTCCATAAATCTAGCCCAAGTCATGGTGGCGACGTCATGAGTTTGTTCTACTGAATCCCACTAGATTTTAGCATCCTTTCTCAAAAGAGAAGAAACACATGATATGCAATCTGCATTGCTGAGTTTCATGTGTGCTAGGATCGGCTCTACATTCCTGAGCCATTCTTCAGCCTCAAAGGGGTCGGTTGTCCCTTCAAAGTTTGAAGCGTGTTGCTTACAGAAATGCTCGTAGACTGGCTCTATGTACTGAGCAGGATAAGGCCCATAGTTCTCCATTGGCCATCCCCCATATGGACCTACTTACTGGGATGCTTGAGCTGTTGGCTGAGGCTGCGATAGTGACTGAGGCTGGGGCTGAGTCTGAGGCTGTCGTTGCAGCAGTTCTTCCACTTGTTGATGTAGTTGGATAATCTCAGCATTGTTGTTAACTGGTGGCGGTGCATTTCTATTGGCAGTAGCAGTAGTAGCACGCGTTCCCCTTCTTCAGACTGGAGGGGCTTCCAGAGTCTCGTTGGCTGTGCTAGAGGCATTGCTGTTCGTGCGTGTAGACCTTTGTAAGGACATCTTCAGAAAAATTCTAACAATCGAGAAAACATGTTAGAACTTACCCTAATAGTATCTAAGGAAAAACTTAGTCTAAGTAAACATAACTCGGACCTATCAATTATGATTTCTTATGAAAAATTATGTAAGCCTTCTTTATAATTAAGGTGTGTTTCTATACATAGAAAAATAAGCCAACTTTATAATTTTCTAAGTCTGTTTGTAACCACCCTATATGACTTAATTCTCAGGCTCGAGACTCGTTGCTGTTCCAAAGTTAACCATATTGGGGGAGGGCTGGAATCAGTAAAATCGTTCCCGCTACTATGGCCCCTAAACTCTCAATACAGAACTCGATCCATTGTTTTGTATCCAGCCTCACCAAACACAGTCATTATTTATTTATTTATTTATTCTAAATTTATTATGAATGTAAAAAAAATCAAACTTAAACATGTCATTTAAAAATAATAACTTTATTCATTTGGAAAATGATTTTCACTATGTACAATCATAAATTCAAAAAATAAATAAAGAAATGAATAAACTAAACTAAAAATAACTAGGGTAAATCTAAAAATCAGAATCCTCTACATCTGACCCTTCATCTAACATATCATCATCTGTTTCTTCATAATACTCATTACTATGAGCCTCGAAACTTCCTCGGGGAATTTTTATTAAGATATTATGCTTTTGTTCATTAGTGAATTGAAATTCAAACTTAAAGGTGAACTGTAGTATATGGAAATATTATCTCATGGCTACCGATAAATCATCTTCATCATCTATAGTCTCCCATAATTCTTTTAATGTTGAAATTATAGAAGGAAAATCTTTAAAAATCCTAATTACTAAGACATATTGTTCCATGGCTCTCATCATAATTTGCTTAATGGTTTGAAGGTGAACTATCCCCTTGTGAAATAGGATAAATCTTTGAGTGATTCTTTCTAGCACTCCTATTGTATTCCTTGGCTCTCTAATCATTTTCAATACCTTAATGGCTCGGATATCTTTATAGGTCAAAGCTCCATTCATTTTTAAATGAAGACATAATGACTAAAACATTAGCTATAAACATAAACATACTAATCATAATATAAACACTTACATTGGCGGTTAGATCTAGAGCTTGTGCGTGTGTATCAAGGAGAACTTCATGCATATGAGCTATGGGCTCTGATACCAACTGTAATGCCCCGACTAATTCAAGACCTCGGACCATTAAATACTAATAAACATAACTACTATTTTTGAAGACATGTATAAAGCAATAGAAGTTTAGTAAAAAAAAAATCCAAAATACGGTACAAGATCCCATTGTTTAACACAAAAACATAAAGAAAACATACTATTTTATTAATTGTCCAAAACTATATGCGAAAAATAAATACATGAATTAAAGACTTAAAATAACTTCATTCTCGATCTTCCAGCAGTCCATTCAATCAGTCCATCCCTAATACACATGCCAAGCTGCCAGGAATCTGACCTGCCTTCCATGCTCATTTTTCTGCACCGTCTAAAATAATAGGAATGAGCCTTAATGCCCAGCAGGGAAAATCTACTAAAAACATATATCATAAATCATAAGACTATATCATAAAACATATATTATAAAACTTATGATGTAAAAACGTATATCATATACGACTACAATATTAATTGCCATTAACTCATTGTCGTAGCATGTGATAAAACAATCTAGGTCCCCAGTCTACTAACCGAGGTAGCTTAGATGACAAAATAGTATATGATAACCCATCTACGTCCTCAGTCTACTAATCGAGGTAGGGTAAATCATAACTCAACTCCACAATAATGATAAAAAATATTGGGATTTGCTATCTAAGCAAGTATAAGTCCCAAGTGACCACTGTAATGACCCAAGTATTTCTATGACCTTGGACCATTAAAACTACTAGACATATCCACTATTTTTGAGAAAACATACATAAAAAATAATCATAACTTTATTAAAAACTCCAAAGTAAATATTGAAATACATAAATGAGTGGTATGGGATCCCATTCTTTTAAAATAAAACATAACTGTAAATTAAATGAAGTTGTTTGACCTGTAACCAATAGAATGTTCCAGTGCTAGAAATTTGACCTGTAACCACCGAGGAACTGACCTCAGCCTCTACCTAGGTCAAGGTGAACACCCGAGCAGGCATCAGGTTGTCCACCTTCTTGGGCTCTTCCTTTCTGACTCTAGGGCAGTCTTTCTTCAAGTGCCCCACACTGCCACATACAAAGCAGGCCTTCACTCGACATTCCCCAATATAGCACCTTCTACACTGAGTACACTCTAGGAATGCTTTCCAGGTCTCACCGCCACCCTGGCGGCCTATCTGTATGCCCCGTGGCCTCCTATCTAGCCCTGGAGCTGAAACTGTATCTGGAGTCTTTGTATTTTGGTCAATGAGGCCTTCGCCCCTAGCAAAGCCTATAAATGGAGGTCCCAGCCTCCTAGAATCCCTTATGGCCCCATTATCATGCCAGATCTTGTTCTCTACTCTCTCAGCTATAAGTGCCCTCTGCAAAGCCTGTGCATAGGCGGTCAATCCTATCATAGTAGTAATACGAACATCCCAGGCTATCATAGGTTGTAGTGCATGGAGAAACCTCTCTCTTCTAGTCCCATCAGTGGGCACCAAATTCCCGTCAAACTTTGCCAATCTGTCCAACTTCAGGGCAAAATCAGTCACTGTCATGTTACCCTGAAGTTATTTGTTAAACTCTTCAGCCTTCGCAGCTTTAACTGCATCATTGTAGTACATCTCGTTAAATAGAGTTTTGAACTCTTTGTTGGAGTAGCTTATACAGGATCTTTATTTATTTTCATGTATATCTAATATTAAACAAATTAATACGAGATAGCCTAAAATATGTTTCTAAAATTGAATTCAAAGAGAAACAAAGAATAGAATACTTACAGTATACGCAGCGGAATTAAAGAGTCCTTCCTTCAGTTTCTCTAACTCTTGTATCCTTTCTGTCGCAGAGTATTATCAAGAAACTGAACTGATCTTCTATTTTCTTCACAATCTACCAATGTATCCTTAGAACCACCTAGACTAGTGTGGGAAATTCTCAACACATGAGATAGATATAGAGAGAAGAAGAGAAAATAACAAAGTGGCTTAGAAAAGGACTTGTGTTTAGAGAGAATCTAAAACTATGAGAAAATCTGACTTGTGACTTATCAAACTTATATTTTGACTTCACTCTAAGCACTCCTTTTATAGACTCAATTAGGCCATTTAATTTAATTAAAAAATCAATAAAATAATAGCCATTTTGAAGCTCTAGGTCGAAATTATCATGGGCTATAGGCCCGTGAAGTTTCCCATTTGATTATAAGCCCATTGGACTTAAAATCAAGGCCTGTATTATTTTCTATTGATTTAATTAATTAAATAATTATTTAAATCCTTTATCAAATTAATTATTTCTAATTTGAACCTTGATTTAAACTTATTTATTAATTTAGAAACCAATTTATCTTAATTAATAAATCTGCCATAATTTCTCTTTTCTTCTCAAAATTACACAACTCTGTGAAACTATCCAAAATTGACCTGGTCAACATTGATAATTCTAATTGATGATTAAATCAATTAATTGATACTATCTAGATGATTTTATCCAAGGTACAATGGGGACCATGGGCCTATGAAATCAAGCTCCAATAAGTTATCATAAATCTAACAAATAAATTTACTAACTTATTAATTCCTCGTGACTCCACTATAGACTTGGAATTGCACTCTTCAATTCATAGAACGCTCTATAACAAATATAGATACACTATTAATTATCCATTGTTACAACCATAATTGTCACTCAATCCTCTATAGATGGTCTACAATGAGATAGGACTAAAATACCGTTTTACCCCTCATTGTATTTTATCCTTAAAACTCTTAGTTCCTTGTAAATGATATTTCAGTAAACTAATTTAATTACTGAAATGAGATCTCTATCATTTAACTCCTTGAACCAAACTAAAAGGAAACCATCGTTTCACTTCTTCATCAGAAGCTATAGATGTTCATATCTATGATTAACACTCCCACTCAATTATACTACCGAGTTCCCAAGATGTAAGTATGGGCTAGTCCGTAGGGTAAGCTGGTAACGAACAAGTCAAAGAACTCAAATGATACAATCACTTAGAATACTAACCACTCAGAATTGAGATTGAATTGACCTATCGTCAACTATATGATATGACTAGAATAGATAATAACGGTATGTTTACTTATCTTATCAACTGTCAATATCGGTCTAGTCCGATGTAACAAATACATCCGATCTTATCTACTTTGCTAATGTTCTGGAAAGAACATAACACTATATTGTGTAAGTAGATCATATCGTAGATTGGCAAGTCAGTGTAAATCCGGTGCACTGACTAATCTTAGGACTAACTTATTTTGAACATATAATCATAAAAAAAAATCCAAAATACGGTACAAGATCCCATTGTTTAACTCAAAAACATAAAGAAAACATACTATTTTATTAATTGTCCAGGCTATCATGTAATTTTGATATTTTCTATTGATGTTAAATGCTAATTGTGTTTTATTCATTCAAGTATGTTTCATGCTTAATGCTTGCCATTGGTTGATCACCTTTAGTGAGTAATTGAATTTGTTTTGGCTGTTGAAAAGGGTTATAATTAATAGACATACAACTTGAAAGGTGAAAGATTAAGTTCTTTGAATTTAATTTGTGTTAGTATAGACATATATTAATGCCTTGCATAATCTTTTGGAATTGGTGCTTGGGATTGTATTCTTGTAATTAGATTTGCATAGACATATTCTAGTTTAATTAGAGAATTGATATCATAGTAACTTCAACGAAAGCTTATGAACTAAATTGGAATTCTAGATTAATTATTCCCAGTTTTCCACATTACTGCAGCATTAGCATCAAATTTACATTTTAGGAGGAATTAATTATTCTAGCTCATCATCATTATCTTGCTCTCTCATTCATTTGTTTATTTTATTTACCTTCTTGTGTAGTTTTTAGGTTTAACCAAATCTTTATTACTTTTTTTTGTTCCAATTTGTTAAGTGTTGATTTTATACAATTTATTGGCAACACAATCCCCGTGGAGACAATACCCACTTATCACTTTATTACTTGTTTGCCGACTGTGTAAACTTGCACAATTTTATTTGCTTAACTTTATGCAACAGGTTCATGTAGCCTTACAGCCATGCAACGGGAGGTGTTATAACAATCCCTCTCTTCTTTATGTTCCCCTTTCATGATTGCTATTCCCCCAAGAGTCAGGAATTTGATAGCTAAGTGATATATTGAGGTTATCACTTTCCATTTTGTTAGAGATGGTCTCCCTAATACTGCATTGAAAGCGGAAGAGCAATCTACTACGAGAAAGTTTGCCATGACAGTGGTTTGTCTAGGTTGCTCTCCCATGGTGACGACCAATTTGATCATTCCTAAGGGTTTTATTTTGTCCCTGGTGAATCCATATAAGGAGGTATGGGAGGGTTTCATGTTCTTGAAGCCCAAGCCAATCTTCTCCAAGCTGGTGCGATACAAGATGTCCACGAAGCTTTTATTGTCCATGAGGACTTGATGTACACTTATATTGGTCAGTTGTACTATCAACACTAGCAGGTCGTTGTGAGGGAAATGCACTCCTCGGGCATCTTCCTCTATCAAAGTGATCGAATTATTCTCCCCCTTAAAACTCTTCAGGGGTTGCTGCTCAAGGATCATGATGCACGAGGGAGGACTTCATCTAGCTTCCCTAGCATAACTATCTCGCCCCTTCCTTGACTCTCCTCCAAATCCTAGACCTCCGAAGATCATTCTTACTTCTCCTTGTATTTATGAGGCTCTTTCTTGGGCTCTTGCTAAGGCCGGCCCATCCTCTGATCTTTATTTTTCCCTTCTGACATATCTTCCCAAGTGCCCCTGCTTTTGAGTTCCTCAATTTCCACTTTTAAATGGGTACACTCCGCTTGTGGTATGGCAAATATGCTTGTGGTATTGACAACACTTACTGGGGTCCCTATTGGATCGGTCTTTTCTCATTAGTGAGGGTCTGTTGAAGGGGACATGGCTTTGATTCGCGAGGAAGATATGTTCCCTGATGTCTATCAGGCCAGTATAGAAGGTGTATGCTGTTTGCCTGGGGTCACCTCCCCGTTTGTGTTTTTTCTGGTGGTCATCCCTTGGCCCTTCATACACTTTCTTCTTTTTGCACCATTTGATCCTTCATGGACTAAGGGCATGGAGTGGGTTCACTTTTTCCTTTCCTAACGTTCACGTGGCTATCCTTGACACGAATGTATTTTTCTTACTCTTTCATAGAAGTCGTCTAAGTCAGTGACCTCTCTTTTGAGCTTATTCTCCCATAGCTTGCAGTCGGGACGTACTCTAGCGGTGATAGCCATCTTTAGTTCCCCGCAAGTCAAGCCTCACACCTTATCCGCTTCCATGTTTAATATATGAATATCATTTTTTACGCTTTCACCTTTGCCCTGCTTTATGTTAGCAAGATTGGTGCCCGACATGGTGTAATCGTGTACAACATGATGCTATTGGAGAAATTCATCAGAAAACTGCTATCATGACCTTATGGTTCCTGGGCTTATCCTCTTTAACCATTTGTATGCAGCCCCTTAACTTCATAAAGTCGTTGAAGGCACCAAGATGGTACTTGGGGTCGGTAACTCCCTCATAGGGGGTCATGTGAGGCTCTTTGAAGTTGGCGGGGTGTCGTTCAACCTGAATCTCTCTTCTTGTCTCCTTTTATTTAAGGAGTCCCTCAAATCTGATGGCTTGGCCTTTCCTTTCCCCTTGTCCTCCAAGGGGGCCATAGCGGATGTTGTCCATACGTTTGACCTTCTATTGAGCTTCTCCCTTAGGTCAGGGGGAGTCTCCTTAGACGTGACCTCGGCTTCATTTTGATAACAAGTGTCGTCCCTCTAGCTTTGGTATCAAGGGAGATTCACTGGCCTTGGGCCCTCAGGGCGCTTTGTCTAGGGAGTGTTATCGATGGAAATTCGGGTCCTCCCATTGTATACAATGACAGTGGTTTCTCCTCTTCCACACTCCTTCTCCTTGTGCATGGGAAGGGGTATGCTTGACTTTCGTTGCATTAGGCCATTCATCAATTCCTGCATGTTTTCCAGTGTCGTTTCCAACCTTTGCTTTTTTTTTTGTAACTCGCATATCTCATCCTCATAAGCGAGTTCTTCAACTGGAACTCACATAGTGTATCCGGGGACTCTTGCCCAGCCTGTGCGTAGAGGGACTTGGATCCCCGTGTCTGGATCACGGTGTAGCAGGAGGTCGAGGAGGAGGGTGTGTACCCACGCCACCTATGGGGGGGGGGGGGGGGCATAATGGTTTTTGATGGCCTACGTTAGTTTGGAGAACCAGAGATGACGCCTCCTTCTCTTCTTTATCTGCTAGATGATCTACTAGCGTGGCTCTGTTTTTCTGGCGATGGATGGTCTTTCCTACAGGCTCCTAGTTGGTGTCTGTCTAGATGGATTTTAACATCTTGTGATTCACATAGGCGTCTTGAATAGCTTGGCATTATTCCTTGTCAGATTTGATGGAAGAACAATAGCTTGGTACGTGTTCTTCCCACAAACGGTGCCAAATTGTTGACGGTAAGAACTTGTCAACGAATTAAGGAGGAAAAAACCAAGGGCATAATAAGAAACTAATAAACTTAGAAGAACTTTTTAGTTGAAGGAAGTACCTATTTATAGGGGAGCAATAATAGCTCTTAGTATAAAAAAGGTTCCCGACGGGACAGAGAGGTGACGGTATGATAAGGCACCTCAGAGGATCATGGAACAGGCGTTAGTGGTGTCTGGCTTCAGGTCTATCGGACTTGACACTTGTTGAAGGCGTGGGAGGTGGTGTAGCTCCTCTAAGTACTTTGTACAACCACTAGTCTCCTAATTTATGTATGACCACTACTCTTTTGATGGTCATGTCTACTTCAAATTTCGTACTACTTGGGCCTTTTTTTTTACCTCTACTTCATCTATATCTCGATGAGCCCTTGAGAGCTTGAATTTGGGGAGAGACTATGTGTCCCCACCAGGTCGCTCCTTAGTCGCCCCCTGGGGGTCGTAGTGGGCGTTGAGGTCTTAGTCTTGAGTCTCTTTTTGGATGCCAATTTCTTGCATTAATTTTCTTGTAATTTCTCCATGCTCATGATTATGTTTATTCCTGTGATCATTGATTAAGCATGCTTGACTGATTTGTATCTGCATAATTGTTAAATTATATACACTTGTGTTGCATTATCTTCTTGAAATGCATTGACTTATAACTCAAGGGAAGAAATGTCGTGCTGAATGCTAGTCGATATGGTTTGGCCTAATTAGGAGAGCATCATCCATTTGTCTGACCCAATGGAAGTGGAAAATTTGAAGCGCAAGGTATGGTGGGCTAGCTTCAAAGCTAGTTATACAGTGGATAGTGCACTGAGCTCCGAGGTCACTTATTAGTCTCATGTCTTAGGGCATGGCCCCAGTATGACTTATTTATAATTTATATAGAGCAATGGGCCCCGTTATGACATAGTTGTCACTTATCTGCATAGAATGCATGCACTAGTAGGGTTATTACTGCTAGGCATGCTTATTATGATTCCATGATATGCTAATAACTTCTTATGAGTATGTTTAAGTTTTCCTGCTGAGCCTTGGCGAACGGGTGCTATGTGGTACAGGTAAGGGGAAAGGGAAGCTGGACCAGCCATGAGTTGGAGAGCTTTGGTGGCGACATGTACATATGCGGCTGCTCGACCACCACGTGTTAGAGAATATGTTTTTATACTCAATGGAAATATGGAAAAACCAAAATACAACTCTATCCAAAAATACAATAGACAAGATAATATTGATTAAAGAAATATTACAACTCAATTGCTCAAAATACAAGTAAATAGAATGATGTAAAAGAAGAAGATTACAAACTCAAAACATTATTAATACAAGTAAATAAGATCAACAAGATCAAAAGAATGAAAGTGTTGACGGTAAAAACTCGTCAATGAAATATGGATGCAAAACATAGAAACTTAAATCAATATCTAATGAACACAAATGAACTTATAGAAACTTGACGAAAAATTAAAAGTAGAAAATAGAAAGAAAACTCGTATATTTCCCTTAGACCAATATGATTTTACAAGGTTTTTTCAACCCCTTTCAATGATGAAGTGAGGTTCCCTTTATAGTGGGCTCTAATGGCCCCTACCTGTGTGGCGTGGATATGAGGATCAAATTCCTGGGGTCCTTAGAGTCGTACACCAATACGTACTTCTTACCCATGCGATTCTTATGAGCCCCGCGTAGGCCTTTGCACTCGTAGGGCGCTTATCCCTTTTACCTTTGAAAGCTTCTTCTCCGCTAATATAATCATTCCTATTGGTGTGAGTCACTGTAGAGTTGATTGGTGTGCGTCGGGGGTGTAGCTATGTGGTGCACGAAGCGTACTTCACGAGAACCTCACGAGGTGCTAGGCCTGGGCGCACGAGTGGGGCTCGCGAGATGTTGGCGCGCAGCCCTTCTGCGAGACACGGACCTGGGCAAGCGAGGCCTTCCTGCAAGGCGAGGACCTGGGCACGGAAGGCCCTCCTACGAGACATGGTCCTGGGCACGCGAGGCCTTCCTACAAGGCGAGGACCTGGGCATGGGAAGCCTTCCTGTAAGGCGCGAACCTGGGGGCACAAGGCCCTTCTGCAAGACACGGCCCTAGGCACGCGAGGTCTTCCTGAGAGGCATGGACCTGGGCACGCAAGGCCTTCCTGCGATGCGCGGACCTGGGCATGCGAGGCCCTCCTGAGAGCCACGGACCTGGGCACGCGGGGCCTTCCTGCAAGGCGCGGACCTGGGCGCGTGAGTCTCTCCTGAGAGATGCGGACATGGGCACGCGAGGTCCCCTTGCGAGACACAGATCTGGGCATGTGAGGCCTTCCTATGAGGTGTGGACCTGGGCATGCGAGGCCCTCCTGTGAGCCACAAACCTGGGCATGCGAGGCCTTTCGGCATGGCGCGGATCTGGGCACGCAAGTCCCTCCTACGATACACAAACCTGGCACACAAATGGTGGCGCGAGGCGTCTAGGTGTGCAACACCTATGCACGGGTTTGTTGGCCCCTCAGAGAGGTGGGCGAGGTGAAGTGTGCTTGGACCCCATTTGGGGTGAGACTGGTCAGTCTTGCAAATGCCTTGTGTGGGACTAGGGTCCATTAGGATCATGTCCGATTTGCGGTGTTCACACTTGCCCCCCAGTCTACGAGAGAGTCTTCAGGCTCTCTTGTAGAATTCAAGGTGCGATGCATTCAATATGTCCACGAGATTTTGAGGGTGAGTGTAAGCCTATCATTGTGCTCTGTGGGTCCCAAGGCAAGTTCCAAGCTCCCTCCGTGACCTATAATCAAGCCTTGTGTTCGATGGCTAAGATGAGCCTATGGTTCCTATAAATAAGCCTTCATATCTAGCCTATTATTTACACTTTTTCTCTTTAGCTTAGTGGTTTTGGAATCCTTACTCCTTTAAAGAGGTAAGGGATTCAATCCCCCACAACCTCACTTTTGTTATCATTTTCTTTTATTATTTGTGTTCATTTCTTTTATGCCTATTTCCATGCAGGTGCTTGGGGACCAAAGCATTGTTTTCCTTTGTTTTTGCATATGCATACTTTCGACCCTTTGCTTCTCTTCAACCGCGACTGTGCTTTCGACCCTTGGCCTCCTCTTGACCATGACAGTGCTTCATTTTACGTACTTGAGGTATACTTTCTTTCTCTCTTATGCTCAATGGGTCTAAATTAGCACTACTCGGGATCGGTTGCCTTGGCCGGAGCTTTTGTGAGTTCATCCACTTACATGCCCTTGTTTGTATCTCGTAGTTGGTCATTTAGAGCGCTCGTGTTTGGAGGTTTTGAGCTCATTCCTTTGTGTTTTGTAGCAATCCTCTCATTTACATGTGCACCGTTGTTACCTACGAGACGTGGTTTCATGGCATGTGAGGGATCATCTGGTGCTCCTCCGGGGGTCGAGTTCGTAGAATTAACTTCAGACTCAGAGCCCCCCGAAAACAACCCTTACCAAGACTATGACACTTTGAGGCAGTCCCGTATACGTCACCTTGAGCATATGGCTGAACTTAGGAGTGAAATCTGGGTGGTGGAGAGCGAAATAGACTTAGTTCTGAGGGGCCATGGAGTTTCTTTCCTTTTTGACCTTAGCGACCACATAGCAAACCTTAGGGTGACCCTTTTAGATCTACAAATGGAGTTGGAGTTCATGGAGGGAAATCTCCCGCCAGAACCTCCTCCCCTGTATTCCCCTTATGGTTGTCATGGGGTCATGCCGGATTCCCCTCAACCCTTGTTTTTGATTCACCCTTGCTTAGCGCTCTCACACTCAGCGCCTCAATGGAAGACCCTTATTAGGAAGAAAAAATGGAGGGTAAAGTGCCCTGTTTCTACCTCACCTTTTTCTTTTGGTTTTGCAGATGCGGAAAAGAGAGTACGGCGCCAGGTGGCTTCCGAGGCGCAAGATTCTTGTCCTTTACTAGCATCCTCCATTGTGTCAAACGTGTTAGAGAATCAGTTATTGGAGCTATCTGCAAAATATCGCATTGGCAAGGAATACAAGTTTTTTTTTCCTTCCAATACTTGCCAGGTCGATAATCCCCCACAGGGGTGCGTGGCCATGAGTGAGCATATCTTGAAAGCTGGCAGGACAATTCCTTTAAACCTGTTTTTCATCATGATACTTAATCACTTCGACCTTGCTCCGCTCGAACTGGAGCCTGACAGCTGGATGACCGTAAGTTGCCTAGACATGGCATTCATTGAGCTCAACCAACGTGCTCCTACGACTCGAGAGGTGCATTTCATGCATAACCTCATGCCAACCCCCAAATCCAAAGGCTTCTATTTCTTAAAAAAGTCCAATTCCCTGGTTTCCCTCATAGAGGGTTTTGTATCAAACCTGGGGTCCTGGAAGTAGGACTTTTTCTTCGTAAAAGGTCCCCTTTTCGTACGTGAACGTTTTCGCTCGTCCCCAAGTAAGTACTTCAAGCTCGTCTTCCTTTTACTTTGAATTGGTTATTTTGGAGCTTATGCTTATATTGGTAATTATGTTGATTGTCCAGAGGAGTTTGGTGACCTTGTCATTCCCTGATCAGAGTCAGTGCTAGTGGACAAAATCCTTGATGCTAACCCTGCCCAGAAAATTGTCGCCCGCCTCTTCAGTGTGGCAAACAAGAATTGCCACAACTTATCAGCGGTTTTAGATCCTGATGCGTTATGGCACAATTCTGAGCGAAGGAAGAAGGCGTCTCTAGTTAAGCATCACTCTGACGGGGGTAACACGGAGTGGCTGCCCGAGGAGGTTTCCCCAGAACCTAGACGAACTCACCAATCATCTCTGTCTCCTAGGGGTTTCCCTCCTTTGGCCCCTATGGACCATGACATGGCCTCTCACTCCCACGGTTAGCAAGTCCTACCAGGGGGCTTCGTCTGTCCCTTTTCTAAGGACTACGATACTCTTCCTCCTGCTCCTCTCTATCCTGGTTCGTCGAGGGTTCATTTTCCCGATAATCCCATGCCCCTTCCTCCTTCGGTGAGCGAGTCATCTATCCCCACCCAGCTAGGCACCTCTGACTCGGAGGAGGAACCTTGGGTGGGTCGTATGGTGACCTCTTATGGGCAACGGTATACCCGGGTCGCCGAGGGTCTTCCTAAGACTGATTGGAGAAGTCTTGGGAATTTTTCCATGTCAGAGCTTGGGGAGACTCTTGTGCCCTCTACCACTTGAGTGAGTTTATCTACCTCACATTGGCCTTACCCCATTTTTTTATTTTTTGTTTCCTCATCATCATTATTATTCTTTTTATTATGCAGACTTCTCTGGTGGCCCAATGCTTTGCCGACTCGGCGCAGGACCTTTCCTCGTCAAATGCCGAAAGGGATCGTCTAACAGTCAGGGTTCAGGGGCTCGAGAGGGAACTTAATGAAACCAAGCTTAATCTTGAGAAGGCCCTGGCAAAGGCCTCTTCATCATCGATAAAGAAGAAGAGGGCGAATGCCAAGGCCATAATGCTGCAGTAGAAGGTTGCTCGTCTAGAGGTCGATCTTGGTGGAGCAGAAGCTAAAGTCACAATGTTGAAGGAGAGGGTCACTCTCTTAGAGGAGAATTTGGCTGAAATTGAGTACAAATCCATAGAGCGCTCCCTCTATGGAATGTGGAGGCAAAACGCTAACTTCGATTTCTCCTCCTTTGGTGAGCAGGTCGTTGCCAGGGTGGCTGAGTGGAATGCCCGCGGCAGGAGGCCGTGAGATTATGCTTCTGTGATCTTATCATTTAATTTGATTTGGATGTATGCTCACTTGTGCTTATCATTCAATCAATTTATTTTTATTGGAACTTTTATAAGTCCTGTTACATTATTGCGACACTTTTTTTTATGTTTATATATGTGATTATTTGCCTTTGTTCCTCTATGTTTGAGGACCTTTTTAGCCCATACGAAGGGGTTCTATAGGTATCTCTTTGGTTCATCATGATTGTATCTATAAGTATAATTTGACCCTTTGGGTTCTAGTTATCCTTTTATATACTTTTGCACATGCTTATTATTCCTTGCGAGAAGCGTCCTTCTCATCGTTATTCGTAGTACTATTTTTGCAAGGGTCTCTTTTAGGGCCCTTTTTGGCTAGACGGCTTGGTGGCCTCTCTAGGCTTATTGGTGGGTGCTCATCCTGAGGCATTTCCTCTCATGGAAGCTTCTGCCTTTATTAGGAGGCTATTTTTGAAGGACCTTTTGACCTTCTTGATGTTCATAAGGGTAGCTAATCCTCATGAACTCAAGTGATGTCTTACTAGGTCTTCTTATTTATTTATAAGGGGTCTTTTTTTTTTGTATATAAGGGTCTCGTTTAGGACCCCCTTTTTTCTTGCTATATACGCTGCCCCCCAAGTGGTTGGCGAGATTTATCTCGGCAGGCACTTTGATCATTCCATTTACGAATTTTGATAATCATTTTCCTTAAACAAGAATCTTTACAACATATTCATTTAATGTCACAACGTACTCGTTGGAAACAGGTGAAGTACATGGTAACTTAATGTGACTTCGTTCTTACTACATATTAAGGAGTCCAAGTTGAACTTATAGCTATTACATTTAACTTGCATGTTAGACAGAACAATAACATTCTTACCTCAACATGGAGGTCTTACTGATAATATTTCTTTAGATGTTCTGTGTTCCATGCTCTAGGTACCATGGTATCATCCAAACATGCAAGCTTGTAGGTGTTAGGGGGCACCACCTAGGCAACTTGGTAGGGCCCTTCCCAGTTTGCCCCTAACACATCGCGCTCGGGTCTCGAGTGTTGGGCAGGACTTTCCTTAACACGAGGTCTCCAACCCTGAACGCCCTCTCTTGCACCCTTGAATTATAGTTTCTTGCGGCTCGTTGCTGATATGTTGCCAACCTCAGTTATGCCCGTTCTCTCCTTGCTTCCAACAGGTCCAAATTTCTGGCTAATGCTGCAATGTTAGCCTGGTCATCATATGCTTGTATGTGGATGGAGTTGATCTTCATTTCTATTGGAAGGATAGCCTCACAACCATAGGCTAAGGCGAAAGGCGTATCTCCAGTGGTGGAATGAAGTGTGGTCCTGTAGGCCCAAAGCACATTAGGAAGTACTTCGACCCAGGCCCCTTTCAACTTTTCCAACTTTGTTTTTAGGTTCCCTTTTAGGATCTTGTTGATGGCCTCCACTTGTCCATTAGGTGTACTACAGCGGAGAAACTCCTCTTGATTGCTTTTTCCCTGTAATATTCTTCAAATACTCCTCCTTCAAATTGCGTCCCATAGTCGGAGATTATCATGTAGGGTACTCCAAACCTGCAAACGATAAATTTGTTGATGAAGGAGGCGATTTACTTAGCCGTTATGTTGACTGGAGGCTCTGCTTCCACCCATTTAGTAAATTAATCACCCACTACAACTGTGTATTTTGCTCCTCCTCTTCCTGCTGGCATTGTTCCAATCAAGTTAATCCCCCACATAGTGAAAGGCCACGGACTGGTCATTCTCACCAGCTCATTTGATGACTGTCTGGGGTAATTTGCATGTATTTGGCACTTGTATCACCTTTTCGTCAAATTCCTCGCATCCTTCTCCATGGTAGGCCAATAATACCCATGGCGTATGGCTTTTTTTTCTGTGGACTGCCCCCAGCATGATTTCCACATTCTCCTTCGTGTATCTCTTGCAGAACTTTTAAAGCCTCCCCATTATCTATGCACCATAGGAGTGGGGTAGAAAAGCCCCTCTTAAATAATAGTCCATCTACTAGGGTGTATTGGGTAGCTTTGTTAGTCAGCTTACGGGCATCTTTTTTGTCCAAAGGCAAGGTCTTGTCACTTAAGTACCTCAAAATCGGTGCAAACCATGACTCCTCAGGGTTATTGACCATGTGGATCTCTTCTTCTGCTATGCTCGGCTTGGAGAGGTACTCGACAGAGATGGACTCAAGCGTAGAGACGAGTTTCGCGAGAGCATCGACGTTTGTGTTTTTCTACCATGGGGTCTGTTCTATGGTGTATTTTTTGATCTGGTTCAAATACCCATTCACTTTGGCGAGATATGCCACCATTTTTGGGCCTCTGGCTTGGTATTCACCCATCACCTGAAACACTACCAACTGTGAGTCACTAAAGACATGTAAATGGGTTACCTTTAACTCCTTAGCTAGTCGCAGGCCAGCCAACAGTGCCTCGTATTCTGCTTCGTTGTTGGAAGCTTCAAATCTGAATCTTAAGGCACAATGCATCTTGTGCCCGTCAGGTCCCGTCATTACTATGCCAGTGCCAACTCCTCCCTCGTTAGATGCCTCGTCTACATGGAGTCTCCATTCTTTAGGCCTTTTTTTCCCTTCACCCACCGGTTCATTCTCTTCTACTTCTCCCTCCTCATGGGGTTGGTGTGCAAACTCAACTAAAAAATCTGCCAGTACCTGCCCATTGACTGAGGTCCTTGGGGTGCAAGTGATGTCAAACTGGCTTAATTCAATCAACCACTTTAACAACCTTCCCAAAGTTTTCAGTTTGTGCAAGACTTGATGCAAAGGGGTGTTGATGAGCACTTCAACAACATGAGCGTGAAAATAGGGCCTCAGCTTTCGTGAAGCCACTATTAAGGCATATGCTAACTTTCCTATTTCTGGGTACCGGGTTTCTACGTCTACCAACCGCTTGCTCAAATAGTACACGGGTTGCTGATGCTTCTTTTCTCCTTTGACCAAGACGGCACTTATAGCATGCTCTGATACAGCTAAATACAATTATAGCTTTTCCCCTTTTTCTGGCATAGCCAAAAGTGGTGGTTTCCCAATGTGTTCCTTTAGCTTAGCGAAACCTTCCTGACAATCTTAATCCCAAGCGAACTTTTTGCTCCCTTTTAGGATGTTGAAGAAAGGAAGGAATTTTTTAGTGGACCTAGAGATGAACCTATTGGGGGCTGATACTCTCCCAGTTAAGCACTGCACCTCCTTCTTGCTCCGGCGTGGGCTCATTTCCAGCAATGCCTTGATTTTGTCAGGATTGGCCTCGATACCTCGTGAATTGACCATAAAACCCAGGAACTTCCCTGACGAAACTCCGAAGGTGCACTTGAGCGGGTTTAGCTTCATTCTGAAGTTTTGAAGGGTGCCGAACATCTCACTTAGGTCTTTTGTGAGCTCGTATGCCTTATTTGTCTTTACCAGCAAATCGTCTACGTATACTTCTATATTCCTCCCTATTTGCTTCGCAAACATTCTGTTCACCATCCTTTGATAAGTAGCACCTGCATTCTTCAAACCAAAAGAAATCACTTTGTAGCAATAAAGCCCCTTGTCTGTTATAAACGAAGTAGGCTCTTCATCGACCGGGTTCATGGGTATTTGGTTGTACCCGCAATAAGCATCCATGAGGCTAAGTAGCTCGTGCCCCACCATGGTGTCTACTTACTCGTCTATCCTAGGAAGTGGGAAGCTGTCCTTAGGGCAGGCTTTATTGAGGTTTGTAAAATCCACACAAGTCCTCCACTTTCCATTGGGCTTTAGGACTAAAACTGGGTTTGATACCCATATTGGGTAGAATGCTTCTTGGATAAATCGATTTTCCTTCAACTTGTCAACCCCTTCTTTTAGGGCCGTGTATCTTTCTGGGTCTAGTGCTCTCCTTTTCTGCCTCACAGGCCTCGCTTTTGGGTCGATGTTTAAGTGATGTGTTATTATTGATGGGTCTATTCCTACCATGTCCTCGTGACTCCAGGCGAATACGTCAAGATTGGCTTTCAGAAATTCTACCAGCTTCTCCTTTACGGTACCCGGAAGGTTTCTTCCTACCTTCAACTTCCTCAATGGCTCATTCATGACCATGACTACTTCCAACTCCTCTACTGGCTCTGCTCTGGGTTCTTACGCGACTCACGAGTCCAACTTGTGTGGGTTTGCGCCTTCATGCACAACCTTTTTCCATAGGCACTGATGGCTTTACAGCTGTGTGGAGGGATGTGTTATAACATTCCCTCGCTTCCTTTTGCTCTCCTTTCATGCTAGCTATTCCCCCAGGAGTTGGAAATTTCATATCTAAGTGGTACACAAAAGTTATCACCTTCAATTCTCTTAGGGAGGGTCTCCCTAATACCACATTGAAGGCTGAGGCGCAATCCACCATGACAAAGTTTGCCATTATGGTGTTTTGTCTGGGTTGTTCCCCCATGGTGAGGGATTACTCAATTGCACCTAGGAGTTGTATTGAATCCCCTTTGAATCCATAGAGGGAGGTATTGCAGGGCTTTAGGTGCTTGATGTTTAGTCCCATCTTCTCCAAAGCTGGGCGATACAGAATGTCTACAAAGCTTCCATTATCCACCAAGACCCGATGTACTCTCATAATTGCAAGTTGGACAGTCAGCACTAAGGGTTCATTATGAGGGAAATGCACGCACTGTGTGTCTTCTTCGTTGAAGGTTATAGATTTGTTCTCCCCCTTAAAACTCTTCGGGGGGCGTTGCTCCAAACTTAAGACGAACGGTGGTGGACTTCGGCTAGCCTCCCAGGCATATTTTCCTCAGCCCTTTCTTGATTCACCTCCGAATCCTGGCCCTCCAAAGATGGTCCTGACTTCTCCTTGTACCTCTGGGGCTACCACTCATGCCCGTGGAGAGGATACTCCTTCTTCCGGCCTTTGGTCCTCTTTGCAGACGTATCTGCCCAAATCTCCCCTGCGTATAAGCTCTTCAATTTCTATTTTCAAATGGGTGCATTATGCGGTGGTGTGGCCTGTATCTTTATGATACTAGCACTATTTATTGGGGTCTCTCTATGATCGGTCTTTCTCCATGGGCGGGACCCTTCTGAATGGGACTAGGCTTTCATTCGTGATGAAGATATGTTCCCTAGTGTGGGTGAGGTCAATATAAAAAGTGTGGGGGCCCTGTTTGCGCTTATCAATGTGTTGGGGCTTCCGAGGCCGATCATCTCTTGAACCTTCATAGACCCTCTTCTTCTTTGCACTGCCTTGGCCTTCCTGGATTGAGGGCTTTGATGGGGATCAGTCTTTTCTAGCCTTAAGGCTCTTGTGACCATCCTCAACACGAATATATTTTTGTGCCCGCTCGTAGAAATATTCAAAATCTGTGACCTCTCTCTTAAGCATGCTATCCCATAACTTACTTCTTGGGCGTACTCTGGCCATTTTTAACTCCCTACGGGTCAAGCTCCCTACTTTGGCTGCCTCCATATTGAACCTGTGGATATAGCTCTTTAGACTCTCAATTTCTCCCTGTTTCACGTTAGCGAGGTTGGTGCCCGACATTGTGTAATCACGCACAGTGTGATGTTGCTAGAGAAATTCATCAGAAAATTGTTGCCAAGACCTGATGGACCCTGGTCGGAGTCTTTTGAACCATTTGTACGCAGGTCCTTTGTAACGACCCAACTATTCTAGACTGTGGACCATTAATAACTACTACACATAGACACTAACCTTAAGAAAACATACATATGAAATAACCATAACTTTATGTAAAACTGCAAAGGTTAAATACATAAAAATGCGGTGAGGGTATGGGATCCCATTGTTTGAAAATAAAATAGAACATAACTTAAATCTTAAAATTTGTTACAAAACAAAGTGCGGAAAATACATGTAAAGCATAATTTTAAGTGACTAGAAACAACTTCATCCTCAAATCGTTCACGCAGTCCACTGATTCCATTCTCCCTCAATACACATTCCCAAGTTGCCAAGAACCTTCCCGCCACCATAACTATTTTCCTACACATATAAAACATAAAGGAATGAGCCTAATGCCCAGCAAGGAAAATCTACTACAAGCATGAAACATAATCATACACATAAACTATAACACATATATCATAATTCTAACCCATGTACATGGTAACTATTGGGGTTTGCTAACTAAGCAACTATAAGCCTCAAACTAAAATGAGGTTTGCTAGTTAAGCAACTATAAGCCCCAAAAACATAAAAATGTTGGGGTTTGCAAGCCCAAAACATAAAAGTGTTAGGGTTAGTTATATAACAACTATAAGCCCTAAACACATGCATATATCATAACACTTTTAAAATCATACTATAGCATAATCATAACACTTTTACATAGCACATATCACATAAGAACTATCCAATTTTTTCTTACCAAAATACCGTGATGATGAGAACAAGGTCGGGATTTTGGAACACTCCTAAAAACCATTAATAGAGAGGTGAGTATTCTAAAAGAAAAGAGATGAAAAGATTGAACTAAACCATCGAGAAGATACTTACCAACAAGAACCTCAAGTTCAAAGAACTTAGATGCCTGACCAAGAATAAATAATACTGAGTTAGGATTTGAGTAGAGAAAAACTATAAGAACTAATGAAACAATACAGAAAGGAACTAGAAATAGGAATACCTTGAATGTACTATAACCGAACTACACCTGGAAATCGATATACACACTATGAACCTTACTTCCCAAGTGTTTAATAAGCTTAGAATGATAAAGCTTATAACCCCAACCCAAGTGTTTAACACTCTAAAGTAAACCTAGCAGCTTGTAGGCTCTGAACTCAGCTTGAAGACTGAAGAAATGGCTGGGTACTAGGTCCTATTTAAAGTGTTCAAGAATGAAATAATATTCATTTAGCTTGAATAAAATAATGGCTTTTTAATTGAAAAACATTTGAATAATCGTTCAGCAGAGGCTGAAGACTCGGTCAAAAAGATTCTAGACTTATCAAGAGGTTAAGGATTAAAATAAGCTCGGTTTCAAAATCATTTGAAAATGCAGCCCTAGAGCTGATATATCACCTGCCATAGGCAATAGATCACCTGGGCTCATATTCTTGAGGCTCGTTGAGGTGGTCGTGCGAAGTTACGTGTTTTTTGTATCCCCGTGTGGCGATATATCGCCCCCTAGAGCTCCAATATATCGGCATACGCTGAAATATTATACACATAATTACACTTTTTCAGCCTGATTTGAATTGAGTAAACAGCCTTGACTAAGTCCTTTAATGATTTCAAAGCTGCTGGCAAACTCTAGGATTTTCAAATATTATTCTTGATAAACTATTCCTCAAAAATACTTAATTTCTCCTTAAACATACTTATGACAAGTGTTATTATCTTATTGGGTCTATCTAAACCTTATAGTATAATTAATATCATCTCCATAATCAGTAATATTAATCAAACCTTATGTTATAATTTATATTCTTAAACTATAGGTTAAACGTATAATATCTACAAGTGTTGCTGCGAGTGTCCAACTAAGTCCTGGCTTGAACCAAAATCCATAGTGATAAACATACTACAACAACTACTAGCTATTAATATTATTACTACTATCTTACTAGCTAAGTAAATTTCTTGGACTCTACAATTCTCCCCTACTAAAAGGAATTTCGTCCTCGAAATTTACTTACAAAATATTTCCGGATACCGGCCTCGCATGTCTTCCTCCAACTCCCACGTTCCCTCCTGTTCAGAACTATTACTCCATATGACTTTGACTATTTGAATACTCTTGGGCCGCAACTGATTCATCCCTCTATCCAGGATGCTAACTGATCGTTCCTCGTAACTCAAGTCTTTCTAGAGTGCTATCGTATCGTACTTGAGGACATGAGATGGGTCTGACACATACTTCCGTAGCATTGAGATGTGGAACACGTTGTGGCTATCTGCTAGGGCTGGTTGTAGGGCTAGTCTATATGCAACTGCTCCCACTTTGTCCAATATCTCAAAAGGACCTATAAAACGGGGATTAAGCTTGCCTTTCTTCCCAAACCGCTTCACACCTTCCATAGGAGATATCTTCAGGAAGACTTGATCACCGACTTTCAATTCCACATCGCGTCGCTTGGCATCCGCATAACGTTTCTGATGGCTTTGAGCAGCAAGCATATGCTGTCTAATCAGTACTACTGCTTCTTGAGCTTTTCTAACAGCTTCAGGACCGAGAAGCTGCCTTTCTCCTACTTCATCCCAAGGCAACGGTGATCGGCACCTTCTTCCATAAAGCAACTCATAAGGTGCCATGCCGATCATTGACTGGTAGCTATTGTTATGAGAGAACTCTATCATCGGCAAGTACTTATTCCATGATTCTCCGAAATCAAGTACACAAGCGAGCAACATATCTTCTAAAATTTGAATCGTACGCTCGGAATGACCGCCTGTCTGGGGATGAAAAGATGTACTAAGACTTAACTTAGTAGCCATGGCTTGCTATAAACTTCCCCAAAATCTCGATGTAAACACCGATCCTCTATCTGACACTATTGTTTTGGGAATTCCATGCAACCTTACTATCTCTTGGACATAGATGTCTGTGTACTGATCCGTTGTGTATGAAGTCTTAACTGGCAGGAAATGAGTGGACTTGGTTAGTCTATCTATTTCTACCCAAGCTGAATCATGCTGCCTACTTGTTCATGGCAAACCCGTCACGAAATCCATAGCTATATCGTCCCATTTCCATTCTGGTACGCTAAGCAGTTGCAATAAGCCTGTAGGCCGCTGATGTTCTGCTTTCACTTGCTGGCATACTAGACACTTAGACACAAATTCGGCTATGTCCTTCTTCATCCCTGGCCACCAATAGATTGCCTTGATGTCGTGAGTCATCTTGGTCGACCCTGGGTGAACTGAGTATGGGGTACTGTGCGCTTCTTCTATATTCATCATCTTAATCCTTTGATCATTTGGCACGCATAACCGATCTTTATATCTCAAACGCCCTCGACCTGATTTTGAGAAATCTGTGGCCTTGCCTTCTCTGATTGCAACCATGTGTGCCACTAGTGTGTCGTCTTGCCCTTGCCCAATCTGTATATCTTCTAGAAGATTTGACGGAATGGACAAATTAGCCAGCTTACCGAAAACTATTTCTATTCCGGCACTGATCAGCTCTTGTTGTAGTGGCTTTCCCATTTCGGCTATTTCTGCTAAACTTCCATAACTCTTTCTAATTAGCGCATCGGCAACTACGTTTGCCTTTCCCGGGTGGTATAGGATTTCGCAGTCATAATCCTTCACTAGCTCTAACCACCTGCGCTGCCTCATGTTAAGCTCCTTTTGAGTAAAGAAGTACTTTAAACTTTTGTGGTCCTTATAATTCTCGCATCGTTCTCCATAAAGATAATCGCGCCAGATTTTCAACGCAAAGGCCACCGCTGCCAACTCCATATCGTGTGTTGGATAGTGTTGCTCGTACTCCTTCAATTGTCGTGAGGCATAGGCTATCACCTTGTCATTCTACATCAGCACGCAACCCAACCCTTGCTTCGACGTATCACAGTAAACTAGGAACTTATCGTTGGGTGTCGGTACACAAAGTACTGGTGCTGAGCACAGCTTGTCCTTAAGCAACTGGAAGCTTTCTTCACCTCTATCATTCCAGTTGTTTCTGGGTCAGGTTGGTGAGTGTTGTGGCTATCTTAGAAAAGCCCTCTATGAACCTCCTATAATAACCTGCTTATCCTAGAAAGCTCCTTACTTCGGATGCGTTCTTTGGTCTTGGACAATCCTTTACGGCCTATACCTTTGATGGGTCTACTGCAACTCCGTCCTTGGATATAATGTGCCCGAGGAATGCCACTTGCGAAAGCCAATTCTCGCATTTCCTGAACTTGGCGTAGAGTTGATTCTCCTTTAGTCGTGACAAAATTAACCTCAAATGTTCCTCGTGCTCGACTTCGTCCTTGGAGTATACTAAGATGTCGTCGATGAACACTACGAGGAATTTATCTAAGTAGTCCTTGAAGACCCTATTCATCAAGTCCATAAACGTGGCTGGTGCATTGGTAAGACCAAAAGACATAACCAAGAACTCGTAATGCCCATAACGAGTTCTAAAAGCTGTCTTAGGAATATCTTCTCTCCGCACCTTGAACTGATGGTACCCGGACCATAAATCAATCTTTGAAAATACGGTCGCACCTCGGAGTTGATCAAACAAGTCGTCAATCCGGGGTAGCGGGTGCTTATTCTTAATCGTTACCTTATTCAGCTCGCAGTACTTATATCCTTTTTCTAAACAAATAGAACCGATGCTCCCCATGTCGAATGGCTTGGCCTAATAAAACCCAAGTCTAGGAGTTCTTGCAGCTGAGTCTTTAAATCCTTGAGTTCAATAGGTGCCATCCAGTATGGTGCCTTGGAGATATGCTTGGTGCCCGGTACTAAATCACACATTTCATAGGAGATATCTTCAGGATGACTTGATTTCTGACTTTGAATTCCATGTCGCTTAGCTTGGCATCCACATGGATTTTCTAACGGCTTTAAGCAGCAAGCATACACTGTCTAATTAGCGCTACTGCTTCTTGAGCTTTTCTAACAACTTCGGGACCGAGAAGCTGCCTTTCTCCTACCTTATCCCAATTCAACGGTAATCGGCACCTTCTCCCATAAAGCAACCCATAAGGTTCCATGCCGATCGTTGACTGATAGCTATTGTTGTAGGAGAACTCTATCAGTGACAAGTACTTATTCCATGATCCTCCGAATTAAAGTACACCATCATGCAACATATCTTCTAAAATTTGAATCGTACGCTCGGACTGACCATCTGTCTGAGGATGAAAAGCTGTACTAAGACTTAACTTAGTACTCATGGCTTGCTGTAAACTTCCCCAAAATCTCGATGTAAACACCGATCCTCTATCCGACACTATTGTCTTGGGGATTCCATGCAACCGTACAATTTCTTGGACATAGATGTCTGAATAATGATCCGCTAAGTATGAAGTCTTAACAGGTAGGAAATGAGCGGACTTGGTTAGTCTATCTTTTACTACCCAAGCCAAATCATGCTGCATGTTTGTTCGTGGCAAACCTGTCAGGAAATCCATAGCTATATTGTCCCACTTCCATTCTGGTACGCTAAGCGGTTGCAATAAGCCTGTAGGCCGCTGATGTTCTGCTTTCACTTACTGGCATACTAGACACTTAGACACAAATTATGCTATGTCCTTCTTCATCCCTGGCCACCAATAGATTGCCTTGATGTCGTGAGTCATCTTGGTCAACCCTGGGTGAACTGAGTACGGGGCACTATGCACTTCTTCTATAATCGCCATCTTAATCCTTTGATCATTCGGCACGCATACCCGATCCTTATATCTCAATAATCCTTGACTTGATATTGAGAAATTTGTGGAGTTTCCTTCTCTAACTACATCCATATGTGTCGCTAGTGTGTCAGCATGCCCTTGCCCAATCTGTATATCTTCTAGTAAATTTGACTGGATAGACAAATTAGCGAGCTTACCGACAACTATTTCTATTCCGGCACTGATCAGCTCTTGCTATAGCAGCTTTCCCATTCCGGCTAGTGCTGCTAAACTTCCATAACTCTTCCTACTTAGTGCATCAACAACTACGTTTTCCTTTCCCGGGTGGTATAAGATTTTGCAGTCGTAATCCTTTACTAGCTCTAACCACCTGCGCTGCCTCATGTTGAGCTCCTTCTGAGTAAAGAAGTACTTTAAACTTTTGTGGTTCGTATAAATCTCGCACCGTTCTCTGTAAAGATAACGGCGCCAAATTTTCAATGCAAAGACCACTACTGCCAACTCCAGATCGTGAGTTGGATAGCGTTGCTCGTACTCCTTCAGCTGCCTTAAGGCGTAGGCTATCACCTTGTCATTCTACATCAGCACGCAACCCAACCCTTGCTTCGACGCATCACAGTAAACTAGGAACTTATCGTTGGGTGTCGGTAGACAAAGTACTGGTGCTGAGCACAGCTTGTCCTTAAGCAACCGGAAGCTTTCTTCACCTCTATCATTCCAGTTGTTTCTGGGTCAGGTTGGTGAGTGTTGTGGCTATCTTAGAAAAGCCCTCTATGAACCTCCTATAATAACCTGCTTATCCTAGAAAGTTCCTTACTTCGGATGCGTTCTTTGGTCTTGGACAATCCTTTACGGCCTATACCTTTGATGGGTCTACTGCAACTCCGTCCTTGGATATAATGTGCCCGAGGAATGCCACTTGCGAAAGCCAATTCTCGCATTTCCTGAACTTGGTGTAGAGTTGATTCTCCTTTAGTCGTGACAAAATTAACCTCAAATGTTCCTCGTGCTCGACTTCGTCCTTGGAGTATACTAAGATGTCGTCGATGAACACTACGAGGAATTTATCTAAGTAGTCCTTGAAGACCCTATTCATCAAGTCCATAAACGTGGCTGGTGCATTGGTAAGACCAAAAGACATAACCAAGAACTCGTAATGCCCATAACGAGTTCTAAAAGCTGTCTTAGGAATATCTTCTCTCCGCACCTTGAACTGATGGTACTCGGACCGTAAATCAATCTTTGAAAATACGGTCGCACCTCGGAGTTGATCAAACAAGTCGTCAATCTGGGGTAGCGGGTACTTATTCTTAATCGTTACCTTATTCAGCCCGCAGTACTTATATCCTTTTTCTAAACAAATAGAACCGGTGCTCCCCATGTCGAATGGCTTGGCCTAATAAAACCCAAGTCTAGGAGTTCTTGCAGCTGAGTCTTTAAATCCTTGAGTTCCGTAGGTGCCATCCAGTATGGTGCCTTGGAGATATGCTTGGTGCCCAGTACTAAATCTATTGTGAAGTCAATTTCCCGAGTCGGCAGCAATCTTGGTAAATCATCGGGAAATACTTCTGGGAATTATCTTACAATGCTGACGTCTCCAACCTTAAGTGGTGCTTCCTTTACTACTTCTGTGATCCTGGCTAAGAATGCTTGACACCCTTTTTCTATCATCCTTTGAGCTTTGAGAGATGATATTAGCGGTGTACGTAGTCTGGAAACTTGTCCCATGAAGCATAATTTTTGGCCGTTAGGAGTCTCGAACATCACCTTCTTGCGTTTGCAGTCGATGGTCGTGCCATGCTTTGCTAGCCAGTCCATGCCCAGTATCACGTCGAAGTCCTTGATCTTCAGTTCTATCAAGTCTCCTTCTAGTTCCACGTCCTCAATCTTGATCGGCACACCTCGTACTATCTGTGATGATAGAAGTACTTTGCTCGAAGGCAACTCGGTTACAAACCTAGTTCTAAATCTTTCACAAGGTTTGTTTAGCTTTTCTATCATTCCTAACGAGATATATGAATGAGTGGCTCCTGAATCAAATAATACAGAACATATATTATTGAGGATAGAAACCTGACCTGTGACTACCTTATTGCTAGCATCAGCCTCTCCTTGGGTTAAGGAAAAAACCCTGGTAGGAACCATCTTATCTTCCTTTTTCTCCTCTAACTTGAGCTGAGGACATTCTTTATTTTGGTGTCCTTCTTGACCACAATTGTAACATCCTTTGGTGTTTGCTCGGCATTCCCCAGGATGTTTCCTTTGGCACTTAGCACATGGCGGGTATTCTACATAACCCGACTTATTGCCTCCATTATTTTTCTGTGCCCTTTTATCATTGTCAGACTGCTTATTGTTGTTGCTTGACTGATTGTAGTTGTTGTGGTGGTTGTTGTTCCCACTAGTCTGAGGTTGATTCTGCTGTCTAGGCTCAGGCGTATTGGTTTCTTCCTTACTAACATTAGCCTGTAGCATTGCTACTTCTATTGTTGTCTCTAGAACATCGGCATAAGTAGTGTTTCTTGGGTTTGCTAGCTTAATCCCTAGCTCGATCTTCAGTCGAAGTCCTCTAACGAACTTAGACACCTTCAGATAGTCAGTTGGAACCATTTTCGGTGCGAACTTAGCCAAACGGTCAAACTGTCGAGCATACTCTGCCACTGATAAACTTCCTTGCTTCAGGCCAGCGAACTCCTCAACTCTTGAAGCGAGTACAGCCGAATTATAGTACTTTTTGTGTAACAGCTCCACAAATCGAGTCCAAGTCATGGTGGCAACATCATGCATCTGCTAGACTAAGTCCTACCATATCCTGGCATCTTTCTTGAGCAAGGACGAAACGTAGGATATGCGGTCCGCGTTGTTGAGGTTCATGTGCGTCATGATTGGCTCCACGTTTCTTAGCCACTCTTCAGCCTCAAAGGGGTCTGTAGTCCCTTCAAAGGTTGGAGCGTGTTGCTTACAGAACCGCTCATAAACTGGCTCCATGTGCTGTACTGGATACGATGCATAAGTCGCCACTGGCCATCCCCCATATGGACCAACTTGTTGGGGTGCTGAGGCCATTTGTTGTGGTTATGGCTGCGGCGGAGGCAGAGGCTAAGTCTGGGGCTGAGCCTATTGTCGCTGTTGCTGGAGTAGTTCCTCAACTTGTTGTCGCAGTCTGGCGATCTCCGCCGTGTTGTCAACTGGTGGCGACGGTGCGTTGCGGCTAGTAGTAGCACGCACTCCCCTTCTGCGAATTGGAGGGGCTTCATTGCTCACCGGAGCAAGGTTGGAGGCGTTTCCGTTGGTGCGAGCAGATCTTCGGAGCGACATCGCAGCAGAGTTCTAACAGTTGAGAGAAACATGTCAGAACTTTACCCTAATGGGCTCTAAGGCAAAACTTAATCTAAACAAACATAACTCGGACCTATTAATTATGACGTCTTATCAAAATTATATAAGTCTTCTTTATTTTTACAGTGGGTTTCTATACTTAGAAAAATAAGCCATCTTTATTACTTTCTAAGTTTGTTTCTAATCATCCTATATGACTAAATTCTCAGGCTCGAAACTCATCTTTGTACCAAAGTTAACCATGTTGAGGGAGGGCTGGGGATCAATAAAATCATTCCCACTACTATGGCCCCCTAACTCTCAATATAGGAACTTGGTTCATTGACTTGTATCCACCCTCACCGAACTTAGTCATTATTTATTAAATTTATTATTTATTATTATTGCAAAATAAAATCAAACTCATACATGATAAAAAAATAACCATGATATCAATTTGAAAAAGAAAGTTTTCACTATTTCCAACCATAAAAGAAAACAAATAATAAATTTAAAACAAACAATGAAACTAATTATTCTAAAAATCAGGATCTTCTATATCTGATCCTTCATCTAGCATATCATCATTTAACTCCTCATAGTCCTCATTATCATGTGCCTCAAAATTCCCTCGAGGAAGGTTCGTAAAAATTCTATGCTTTCGCTCATTTGTAAACTGAAATTCCATTTTTGAAGTGAACCTAATTAAGAGAAAATAATATCTCATTGCTACCGGCAATTCATCTTCATCATCCATTGTTTCCCATATTTCCTCCAAGGCTGCGATTACGGTATGATAATCTCTAAATAGTCTAATTACTATAACGTATTGCTCCGTTGCTCTCACCATGATTTGCTTAGATTCTTGGAGGTGACCTATTTCTCTATGGAACAAGAACAGTCTTCGAGTGATTCTCTCTAACACTCCTATGATGTTTCTCGATTCTCTAATTGTTTTTAAAGCCTCAATGGCTTGGATATCCTCATAATTTAATGCTCCATTCATTCTTAACTGAAACCATAAAGACTAAAATCGTTAACTATACATATAAACATAATAACTATAACTTAAACACTTACTTGGCGGTTAGATTCAGAGCTTTGAGTGTGTGTATCGAGGAGAACTTCATGCGAATGAACCGTTGCTCTGATACCAACTATAACAACCCAACTATTCTAGACTTTGAACCATTAATAACTACTATACATAGACACTAACCTTAAGAAAACATACATATGAAATAACCATAACTTTATTTAAAATTGCAAAGGTTAAATACATAAAAATGCGGTTAGGGTACGAGATCCCATTGTTTGAAAATAAAATAGAACATAACTTAAATCTTAAAATTCATTACAAAACAAAGTGTGGAAAATACATGTAAAGCATAATTTTAAGTGACTAGAAACAACTTCATCCTCGAATCGTTCACGCAGTCCACCGATTCCATTCTCCCTCAATACACATTCCCAAGCTACCTAGAACCTTCCTGCCGCCATAACTATTTTCCTGCACATATAAAACATAAAGGAATGAGCCTAATGCCCAGCAAGGAAAATCTACTACAAGCATGAAACATAATCATACACATAAACTATAACACATATATCATAATTCTAACCCATGTACATGGTAACTATTGGGGTTTGCCAACTAAGCAACTATAAGCCTCAAACTAAAATGAGGTTTGCTAGTTAAGCAACTATAAGCCCCAAAAACATAAAAATGTTGGGGTTTGCAAGCCCAAAACATAAAAGTGTTAGGGTTTGTTATATAACAACTATAAGCCCCAAAACATGCATATATCATAACACTTTTAAAATCATACTATAGCATAATCATAACACTTTTACATAACACATATCACATAAGAACTATCCTATTTTCCTTACCGAAATACTGTGATGATGAGAACAAGGTCGGGATTTTGGAACACTCCTAAAAACCATTAATAGAGAGGTGAGTATTCTAAAAGAAAAGAGATGAAAAGATTGAACTAAACCATCGAGAAGATACTTACCAACAAGAACCTCAAGTTCAAAGAACTTATATGCCTAACAAAGAATAAATAATACTGAGTTAGGATTTGAGTAGAGAAAATCTATAAGAACTAATGAAACAATACATAAAGGAACTAGAAATAGGAATACCTTGAAGGCACTATAACCGAACTGCACCTGGAAATCGATATACACACTATGAACCTTACATCCCAAGTTTTTAATAAGCTTAGAATGATAAAGCTGATAACTCCTACCCAAGTGTTTAACACTCTAAAGTAAACCTAGCAGCTTGTAGGCTCTGAACTCAGCTTGAAGAATGAAGAAATGGCTGGGTACTAGGTCCTATTTATAGAGTTCAAGAATGAAAAGATCTTCATTTAGCTTGAATCAAATAATGGCTTTTTAATTGAAAAACATTTGAATAATCGTTCAGCAGAGGCTGAAGACTTGGTCAAAAAGATTCTGGACTTATCAAGAGGTTAAGGATTAAAATGAGTTCGGTTTCAAAATCATTTGAAAATGTAGCCCTAGAGCCGAAGTTACGTGTTTTTCGTATCCCTGTGTGGTGATATATCGCCCCCTAGAGCTGCGATATCTCGGCATACGCTGAAATATTATACACGTAATTACAATTTTTCAGCCTAATTTGAATTGAGTAAACAGCCTTGACTAAGTCCTTTAACGATTTCAAAGTTGTTGGCAGATGCTAGGATTTTCAAATATTATTCTTAATAAACTATTCCTCAAAAATACTTAATTTCTCCTTAAACTTACTTATGACAAGTGTTCTTATCTTATTGGGTCTATCTAAACCTTATAGTATAATAAATATCATCTCCATAATTAGTCATATTAATCAAACCTTAGGTTATAATTAATATTCTAAAACTATAGGTTAAACTTATAAAATCTACAAGTGTTGCTACGAGTGTCCAACTAAGCCATGACTTGAACCAAAATCCACAGTCATAAACATACTACAACTATTACTAGCTATTACTATTACTACTACTATCTAACGAGCTAAGTAAAGTTCTTCGACTCTACATCCTTTCAACATGACAACAAAGCAATGGCATATGGCCCCTCTACTAATTCCACTTAATTTCATCAGATTGTTAAATGCGTCAAGATGGTACTTGGGATATGTATTTCCTTCATATGGGGTCATATGAGGCTCCTTGAAGTTGGTTGGGAACTGGCTGTCTTGGATTTCCTTAGTGAAGGGAGATTCATGGTAGAACTCATCATCGACGGCTTGTCCTCTAGAGGCAGTGATTATCTTGCTCTGGAGGCTCCACATTTCTATGTCTAGGTCTTTGCCTCCTCTTGTTCAAGGAGTCTCTCAACGTGGACGGGTTAGCATTTCCCTTTCCTTTGTCTTCCCGGAGTTCCATAGGAGGTGTAGTCCTTTTATCCACCCTTTTCTTGTTGAGCCCTTCCCGTAAGTCTGAGGGTGTTCTCCTTGAAGTAACTTCAACTTCGTTACGAGGGTCAGCGTTGTTCTTCCGCTCTGGCCTCTGGGGCTGCTTCGACTGTCCGGGACATTCATGCTGCTTGGTTCAGGGGGTATTACTGGTGGAGAGTCGAGTCCTCCCATCTTCCACTGGGACCGTGGTTTCTACCCCCTCTTGTCCTTTCTTTTTTCACCTAGGAAAAGTTATGTTTGATTTTCCTTGTAGCAGGCCATTCAACAGCTCTTGCATGTTCTCTAATGTGGTTTCTAGTCTTTGGTTCTTACGGTGAAGTCTGTGTATCTCCTCCTCGTAAAATCAGGACCTAGAACTCGAGCTCACGGAATGGAATCGAGGATTCTTGTTGAGCCTGCGTGTCGATGGGCCCGAATCTTACCGGCCGAAGAGGGTCATGGTGTCGGCTCTGGTACATGGTCAGGGTCCGTGGGGATGCCTCCCCTACTTATTTAGTACAAGTGTCAGAGAAGTGGCATCAGACGTAGTGGCTTAGGAAGTTATGGTGTCAGCTCTAATATATGGTCAGAGACATGCAAGCCATGCCACCACTCCTCGTACTTCCACTACTTGCCAGAGATGAATGTCCAAGGTTGGCTGAGAAGAACCAGATCAGGTACCTCACCCGTACAACCACTACATGTGTGGCATGGATATGAGGATCAAATTTATGGGGTTCTCAGAGTCATAGACCAAGACGTACTTCTTACCCGTGCGATCCTTATCAGCCACGCGTAGCCTTTGCACTCGTTGGGCGCTTATCCCTTTTACCTTTGAATGCTCCTTCTCTGTTAATATATTCATCCCTATTGGTGCGAGTCACTGTAGAGTTGATTGGTATGCGTTGGGGGTGCAGCTATGTGGTGCACGAAGCACGCTTAATGAGAACATCGCGAGGTGTTGGGCCTGGGCACTCGAGCGGGGCTCGCGAGACGTTGGCACGCAGCCCTTCTGCGAGACACGGCCCAGGGTACGCAAGGCCTTCCTACGAGGCACGGACATGGGCACAAGAGGCCTTCTTGCAAGGCGCGGATCTGGGCACCCAAGCCCCCTGCGAGACATGGTCCTGGGCATGCAACGCCTTCCTGCGAGGCATGGACATGGGCACGCGAGGCCTTCCTGCGATGCACAGACTTAGGCACACGAGGCCCTCCTGTGAGCCACGAACCTGGGCACGCAGGGCCTTCCTGTGAAGCGCGGACCTGGGCGCGCAAGGCATGGACCTGGGCACGCGAGGCCCTCCTACAAACCACGGACCTGGGCACGCGAGGTCTTCCAGCAAGGCATAGGCCTGGGCACGCGAGGCCCTCCTACGAGACACAGACCTAGCGCGCAACCAGTTGCGCGAAGCGCCCAGGTGCGTGGGACCTAGGAACGGGTCTGTTGGCCCCTCAGAGAGGTGGGCGAGGCGAAGTGTGCTTGTACCCTGCGTGGGGTGAGACTTGTCTATCTTGTGAATGCCTTGTGTGGGGCTTGTGTCCTTCACGATCATGTCCGATTTGCGGTGTTTACAGAGAGCAAAACCAATAAAAAGAACAAACTCTCAGACAACCAAAGTGTACAGTAGTGGGGATCACCAAATTGAACAAGGTTCAAAACCTTTGTCCAAAAGCGTATTTCCCCTATTCTCTAAGCACTAAGGGATCTCTCTAGGAAATAGCTCTCTAGAATTATCAAGCCTCTATGGTGTATTTTCCAACCAAGTGCTTTGTGGATGAAAAATGGTGTGTCTTACAAGTGACCATTAGGCTCCTATTTATGGAGTTTGAGATACCCTTTGAATTTTAAATTCCACCAACCCCCATGGTTGTTACCAATGTTTAATTGAATGTTTATGGAACTAAAATGGAGAATTGGGAGTCATTTGGGATGTTAGAACCTTTCAGTTTGGAAAAAACTGAAAAACCAAGTTGGTTGTCAGCCTCACTGGCCGTGGCCACTGGCCTCTGTCCCCTAGGCCAGGGAAAGTGAGTGGCCGCGGCCACGGGCCATTTTTAGCACAAAAAAGTGATTTTTCCAAAATGTTCCAAAATGACCCAAATCTTTTCCCACATGATTTTGTAACCTCCAAACACCTATTGGGAGTTAAAAACATGTCTCCAACAGCCATATTTCATCATGGCTTTGTGAAATCCAATCTCAAATGTGTAACATATAATATACACATTATTGGGTAATATTTGGGAGTTACAAATTTGTAACTGATTTTGTAACTCCAAAATATGTCACATTTGGGCACACACATGTGTCTAATTTTGTAACTCTCAATAATATGTTACAAGGTGTGACAAATCACATTTGTGTGACAAATCACATTCTATCACATTTTTTAATCTAACATTATATTATATGAAATAATATAACACCACGGCCGAGGGTTTCTTGGAAGCAGAATCCTTTTCTTCTTTTCGAAGACTCCACACACACACCAAGGTAAAGTGGCTAAACATGTTTGCCTGATTGCTAAGGTTTATGGAATGCATGTTGTATGCTATATGTTTCAGGGATTGTACTTGGGAAGTTAAAAGATGGTCGAAGGCAGCCACAAAGTTGACCGTGGAGATCGTAGAAAGGACCATGAACGCGTCCTCGTAGTTATCTCTCCTAGTTACATGCGTAGTGCAAGCATAGGTTTTTTGTATGATTATTGTGAGGACGTTTATGATGCTATGTCATGTATGATATTATGGTTACACTATATGAGGTTTGCTTTATGTTGATGTTTGGTTTGATTCTCCTTATAAGGCTTTAGCTCACTCACTTCTTCCTCTCCACATGCAAGAATTGATTATGTAATGGCATGGTGAGCGGGGACCGTTCCAAGAAAATGCATGTGCTCTGTAAGGGGATGGCATGTGTAATGACTTACTACCCTAGAGTCGTTACCATATGATTTTTAAATTTAGCTAGTTGATCGAGGTATTTAAACAAAAAAGTGTGGTTTGTTAAAATTAAGACTCATTTAAATAAGATTTTGGAATAAAAGGGGTGAACATTCATTTAAATCATGAAATTGTAACATTGGAATTCGAAAATACTCTTTACAAACACATTTACAACTAAAAAGTTACATTACAGTCGACCTAAGCGACAAAATCAAGCATTAATAACATGCTTCTCAAAATACCGCATCTGTGGTGACCAGGTACGACGAACATGTACGCGCCGCTCCATGCCCTCCAACTCATGGTTGATCGACATTTTCCTTGCCCTTACCTGCACCACAGAGCACCCGTGAGCCGAGACCCAGCATGAGAACCTCAAAGCATAGCATACTACAATTTATCTCACCAAATAAATACTTAATCAAGACAATAAACTATTTACACATTTCAATTGGAAAACACGACAAAACAATAGCACAACAACATAACAGCACAATAGTACAGTAGCGGCGACCTTCGCCGTTCATGATGCGCTATCAGGCACCAAGACCGCGGTCTTAACCAATCGAGTAAGTATAGCACCCTTAGAGGGTCTCTCCTTAGCGGCCTACATTAAGGATGCTTAACGCCCATCCCTACCCTTTGTCACTCAGGTATCTTGCCGTTTCTGGCTCTTGCCACTCCTGGCTTTAGCAGCTTCCAGCTCCTGCCATTCCCGACTTTAGACACTCTCGACTCTTTCCACTCCTGACTTTTTCTGCTCCAGGCTCTTGTCGCTCCTGGCCTTTGCTACTTCTGGCACTTGTCGATCAGTCATAATCACTTGTATGACATAATAGCTATAAACAATACACAGTACTACACTCAACATAGCTCTACGGCAAAAAAATTTCTCTTACCTTGTGTCACGAGCTAACAACCCAAAGCGATCCCGTGCACGATTCCTAATCTCAAGCCTGAGCGGTAAAACCTAGTCACTAAGTAATGATAAATAGCCATTAGGATCTAAGTCAATTGACAGCCTTCAGAATAACATACTCGACTCAGGAATATCGAATTTTGTTAAACTGGGTAGTGGAATCATTCCTGAGACTTAACATTTGGATTCCAGAGCCTAAAACCTTCAATTGGCCTATTTGAGATGCGTCCCAGCCCTTAAGGGTTGTGGCGTGCTCAAGTTAGAGAGCCCTTGGGCTCTCATAAAAGGGACATGGGTCGCAGCATGCCTCAACCTGCATTTTCTCAAACTAACATCGCCAAAATCCTACCTAAACCCATAATTAGATCTAGAATTCGTACCAAAGCAACATCAACAACATAACTTCCCCAAAACATGTCCTATGAAACCATCAAAACTCAAACCAAAGCATACACCATAAGAAAAACTTTAAACCACAACTAAAACCACCTAAAATTCAGGGCAAGGCCTTTCCTCACTGAAGAATCAAACCCCTTAGGTTGTCTCATACCTTCTCCTAGCTTGATTTTCCCCAAGTTCCAGCCTCTAATTTTGAGCCTCACGCCAGAATTTCCCAAAATTCCTAAAGTCTCTAAGAGAGGGACAGAGAGCCGAGAGAGAGAGAGAGTAAGAGAGATAGGCTGAGAGATTACTTAGTTATGTTTTCTTCTAAGTTCCAGAATTATGTTTTGATCAGCTTAAGCCTATCCCCAACCACATAATGTCCAAAATGCCCTTAATTCTATCCGTAATCATTTTATGCCACAAAGGGAAATCCCGTCATTTGCCACATCCCGCTAATTCCTCGAGTGTTCCTATAAATCCCCATTATTCCCCGAAATACTTAAACAAGCATTAAATCATTACCCGTTACCTGGTAATTCTTGAGTACATACTATGTTCCCATAATACCCCTAGGCTCCCCTGAGCCGGGTACTTGACCCCGTTGTGACTATTTCGCTAATCAGCTCCCGAGGACCGTCTCTGATCACACATCACAAATATATCACCACAATCTTGCGGTATCAAGTAAAACATACATATAGTTTGCATTTATGCCCTCAATGGACCAAATTTACAATTATGCCCATATCAACAAAAGTGGGCCCACATGCATATTTAATTTACCTAAACATGCATCACTACTCACATAAGAATTTAATCCATGCAATAACATAATTAAATCAATTATTTCCCTCCCGGCACGCTAATCAAGGCACTGAGCCTTATTTGCAAATTTGGGACGTTACAACTATCCCCTCCTTATTAAAATTTCTTACTCGAAATTTAGTCAACAATCTTGGAATACTAATTTCGAATGCTTGACTATACCCTTAATGTTAGGTTCTTTACCTTGTCACTTCTTTGCAACACTTTCACAAGAACGATAGTCTTGATCTATAAGACATAGTTTCTTTTCTCTAAAATTTCCACTAGCTTTTCCTTACACAATAAGTTTCACTAAATTTCCAGGGTCTCCTCACCCAATCAGGGGTTATACTCGTCACCCCTTTCTTTAAAATTGGCACCAATAACACCTTGTAAGCCTCTACCCATGCTGGGGTAAAGCCAATCTGTAGGCCCCTGACCTAATCCTTATTAGGATCTCACCAACATATTAAATCTAGAGTTAAACCCCTCTTTCCTTACTGAACCATCTTATCCTTTTTAGTTCTTAATACTCGAAGAATATGATGTCCTCAATCCTGGAACTCCACATTCCCATATCTAGACTTGCGAACTCTCATGTCCTTATAATAAACGCAGACACTCTTGCTCTCAACGTTCTTCAATAATTTCACTGTTCCTCTGAGCCATTTCTGAACCAGGATACTTCCTGTCCCTAGGTTCATTTTCTGAAACAAGCACTTCTCATTCCCTATCTCATAATATCCTACTCAGAGCCACTCTGTGACCCAATTTCCAGAACCAAGGAGTCCATGGGTCTCAATCTGACACTATCGACTTCAGTGTCAAGTGGAGACGCACGGTCTCCCTTCGTACCCACTCCCTGTTTTGATATCTCACTTACACCAACCATAGTGTATCAACCCAATAGGTCAATTCACAACTTTTTGCATCCACTCACCTCGTCTGCAATCTGGGGTGATCCCCCCTTAGGGTCCATAATTATATCCCTCCATACTAACTCCAGGATACATTGGAGTATAATATCTCTTCTGATATTTGATTACCATCTCTCATTTACTAAACAATTAGGTTGTGCGCCTCCCGATATACAAATTGTAGTCTTAACACCCATTCAAAATTTCTGGATAGAATAATTGTAAGGGTTATCCTTACGTTCGTCCTACATCTTCCCCTCACTTCTAGCATCCTTCGGATCACTCATCCGATCTGCATATCTCAACCAATCTATACAAAGGTGGTAGGATTCTTTACCATACCTATATATCTGCCGAATATCCATCACAAGTTCCAAACCAACCCTGGTCATTATTTCAGTCTAACCATCACTAACTGGCATTACTATTCACTTGACATCCCATGTAGAACATCTAAGTCCTTATCCCTTAATCCATTATGAGGTACAAATGATTACTCTTCCAGTGTATGTATGGGCACACCCTAATACTTGATGCACTGTACTAATATTCCATGTTCTAAGTAAGGACAGGGTCCAGTGCACCACCCTTATGTACTAGTCCATCCCACACATATCCTAATACCATGACATGTGAATCAACCCTTTATTTCAATCTCTGAGAATTCTGCACACAACTACCCATTCAGAAAAACTTTAGATTTCTATATTACTTTAATCAAGTGTATAACATTCCCCGAAGATGCTTCAGGTAAAAGTCAAGGATTCTCACAAGTCTCATCGTGTTTCTAATCCCTTAAGGCATTCCTTTAACAATTTCCCTGCGGTCTCTATCTTAGATTAATCTTATGCAACCCCATCACTTCCCATTAGGTGACCTTGAATATCATCTGGAGAAATCGGAAATTATTCCTTCTGGAGTCTTACCTGTAACATCCGCTTCCTCAGCCTCAGTAATATCAACACTGGTATCACTCATATTTTGTTCTTAACCAAAAGTAGTCCAAAACATGCTTGATTGAGCTAGATATGACTTGTCCAAATAAATCCTTCACTTTTGGCAGTGGATATCTATTCTTAACAATTACCTTATTTGGTTTTCATATACCGTACATACTATTGCAGGTTTGACCTTCTCCTTAACCCATGGCATGATATGTCCTATGGTAAGATGCTCCTTAACCCTTAAGTCAAGTAACTCCTTTTACTGAACCTTTAATTTTGGCTGCTCAACTAGTGTCATTCTTCGTGGTGTTTCTGGTGCTAGTTTTATTCTAGCCTCATTCCCGTAGCACACTCTATTTCTATATTACGACAGTAATCCTGACAAATCCTTACAAATCCCTCTGAAATCCTATTGAACGACCCAGATTCCCTTTGGTCTAATTGACATAACCCTAGTGGTACCTACCACCATGGCTAGGCACCCCGTAACCGCAATCGTGTCTTCTCCTCTTAAGCTCAGAAGCCACTACTCTCTCTTATAGTCCATGGTTGTCCCTTATTGGCAAACTAAACTAAGCCACCATGGCTCGGCATCATCATATAACAATTCCAACTAATTCTTACTGCTAATTTTCTACGCGTAATACCATGTCCCATTCCCTGGAATTTACCTACTTTCCTAGCAACCGCAAAATCTCAAGCCCATAGCAAAATATTCATCTGGTAGGTATCACATGTCTATATTTCTACCAAGAGGTACGTAGCACCAAAGTCAGTCAGTCCAATATAAGGAACAAGAACTAGAAGGCCAACCTGTCATTTTCAAGGGACCAGCCTCGGGCTCTAGCTGCCTCTAGGTGGACTCTCGAGCTGAGGTCGAGCAATACTTCTTCATTTTTCTATCTTTGATTCCAAGCATTTCTTCTTGATGTGCCCAACTACTCCAGACAGAAAACATGCCTTCGCTCGCCATTTTCTCATACGACATCTCCTGTACTTGACGCACACTACATAACTTCTCCAGACCACATTACCGCCATGGCGGCTGCCCTGAATATTATGACCCATCCTGTCACGACCAAAAGTTCTAGAACTATCAGGGGTCTTTCTTTTTCTGACTACTAGGGCCTTTGCCCCTCCCTGTTCCCATAAATAGGGCTACCATTGCCTAAATTTCTTGCCCCATGGCATCCTCGCTCCATATCAAACCTCATGCGTCCTCTATAGAAAAGGCCCTCCACACCTCCTGTGCTTAGGTAGAAATCTCGTGCACTGGAGCGACCCTAACTCTTTGGGCCACCCTAGGATTCAACCCTCGAATGAATCATTCCTTCTAGGCTACATTTGGGTACCAAATCAAAAGGGACCTTGGCTAGCCCATCAAATTCGTTGACATACTCTGTCACTGTTCTACTGCCTTAAACCAAATTTATAAACTCATTGGTTTTCGTAATTCGAACTGCGTCATAGTAGTACCTCTCGTTGAAACTTTGTCTGAACTCCTCCCAACCCATCATAACAACATTCTGGGTCTGGGATACCACTTCCCATCATGTTCGGGCATCCTCCCATAGCATGTACGTGGCACCAACCACTCTATCATTGCCTCTCGCTCCTATATAGTCGAGGATGGAGAAAACCATGTCCATCCATTGTTCGGCTCTGAACAGATCTAAGCCCCCTTCGTAAACTGGAGAATAATGCCTCTGGAATCTTTCATACAATAGTTCCCACCTATTTCCACCCTCAGGCTAAACCAAAACTGATGCCATTGTCGCTGAAACACACAGAGCGACATTCTCTGATGGAACCCGCTGTCTTAACGACCTAATCTTTCCTCTTGCTTTTTCACTCTAGCCTGCATGTCAGCGAACACCTGCTGCCAATCCCAGGGAGCAGATGAAGAATTCTGGCCTCAAATTCTATTCGTAACACCATCATTACTAATTCCTACTCCACTTGACTACCTCGGATGCATAACTTCTAAATCTGTCTGCAGTCACTTACTCAATCCATCAAATATGGTATTCCCATCCAAAACCACTCCTCGAGCCGAGCCATACAACACAATAGCCACATGCAATAAGCATACAAAAAAGAAAATGTATAATGCTCATGCTCTATATATTACAAATAGATAAGAGAATTCATATAAGCAACTAGACAAATATTTCACGTAATACCAACCGACCCTGAGTCGAGCTTGTCTCTAACAACGAGCGTACATGTTCGGTCAATCTCCAGGAATCATAAACCTTGGCAAGCTCTGATACCAAGTTCTAACGTAGTACTACCCTAGAGTCGTCACCATGTGATTTTAAAATGTGTCATTAACTCGCTAATCGAGGAATTTAGACCATAAAGTGCGGTTAGTAAAAATGAAGACTCATTTAAATAAGATTTTTGAATAAAAGGGGTGAGCATTCATTTGAATCATGAAACTATTACATTGGGATCCCAAACTACTGTTTAGAAACATATTGACAACTCAAAAGTTACTTTACAGTCTACCTAAGCGACAAAATCAAACATTTTGGCCAGAGATGTACGCATCGCACCATGCCTTCTAACTCATGGTTGATTGACTTTTTCCTTAATGTTACATGCACCACAAAGCACCCGTGAACCAAGGCCCAACAAGAGAACCTCAAAGCATAGCATACAATAATTTATCTCAACAAATAAATACTAAATCAAGACAATAAACAATTTACACATCTCTATTGGAATACACGACAGCACAATAGCACAACAGCATAGTAGCACAGCAGTACAATAGTAAAGCAGAGGCTTTCGCCAATCGGGGTGCGTTATCAGGCACCAAGTCTATGGTCTTAACCGAGCGGGTGTGTACATTACCCTTAGAGGGTCTCGACTTAGTGGCCTGCATTCAGCATACTTAACACCGATCCCGGTCCTTTGCCACTCCCAGCTCTTGCCACTTCTAGCCTTTGCCGCTTTCAGCCCTTGCCTTTGCCGCTTTAGCTGCTTCTGGCTCTTTTCGTTCCCGGCTCTTTCTCGTTTCGGCTCTTGCCATTCCCGGCATTTGCTGCTTCCATCTCTTTTCGATCATTCACAATCACATGTATGACATAATAGCTATAAACACTACACACAGCAATACACACAACATAGCTTTATGATCACACACAGTTTTCTTACCTCGTGTCCCGAGCTGACAACACAAAGCGATCTCGAACATGATTCCTAATCCCGAGCTTGAGTGGTAAAACCTAGTCACAACGTAATGGTAAATAGCCATCATGATCTAAGTTAATTTAAATCCCTCAAAATAACATATGAGCCTCCGGGACTTTAAATTCTACTAAATCGGGTAGTGGAATCCTTCCCGAGCCTTAACATTTAGGTTTGCAAGCTTAAAACCTTCAAGTGGCCCACATTGCCTATTTCAGATATGGCCCAGCCCTTAAGGGTCACGACGCGCTTAAGTCAGAGAGCTCTGGGGCCCTCATCAAAGGGACACGGGTCGCGGCCCGCCTCAGCATGCACCATGACGCCTGGCCAAAATTTTGAGGCCACCAAGCCTCTTTGTTCAAGGGGCCATGATGCCTGATGAACAAGGTCGCGGCTTGCGCTTGCTAACCCATAAATCCCTTGCATTTTCTCAAGCTAACATCACTAAATTCCTACATAAATCCATGCCTAAGCAAAGAATTAGATCTAGAATTTGTACCAAAGCAACATCAGCAGCATAACCACCCCAAAACATGTCCTATGAACCCATAAAATCTCAAAAACTCAAACCAAACCTTAAACTTTAAGAAAACCTTTAAACCACAACTAAAACCACCAAAAATCCAGAACAAGGCCTTACCTCACTAAAGAATCAAACCCTTAGGTTATCTCAAACCTTCTCCTAGCTTGATTTTCTCCATTTCCAACCACTAATACTGAGCCTCACACCAGAATTTCCCAAAAGTCCTTAAGTATTAAAGAGAGGGAGAGATAGCAAAAAGAGAGAGAGAGAGAGTAAGAGAGATAGGCTGAGAGATTACTTAGTTTTGTTTTCTTCTAAGATCCAGAATTATGTTTTGATCCACTTAAGCCTATCCCTAGCCACATAATTTCCAAAATGCTCTCAACTCTATCCATATTCTTTTAATGCCACCAGTTCAATCACATCATTTGCCACATCCTGCTAATTACTCAAGTGTTCCTATAAATTCCCATTTATCCCCAACATACTTAAACAAACATTAAATAACTACCTAATGTGCGGTGATTCCCGAGCATGTACTATGTTCCCATAATAACCCTAGGCTCCCCCGAACCAGGTACTCGACATCTATTTTGCTAATCTGCGCCCTAGGACCGTCTCAGATCACACATCACAAATATATCACCACAATCTTGTGGTATCAAGCACAACATACATATAATTTTCATTTCTGCCCTCAATGGGGAAAAATTACAATTATGCCCATATCAACCAAAATGGACCCACATGCATATTTAATTCATCTAAACATGTATCTCTAATCAAATAATCATTTAATCCACGTATAACATAATTAAATCAATTACTGTCATCCTGGCACGCTAATCAAGGCTCTAAGCCTTGTTAGCAAATTTGGGGCGTTACAGCATGGACGACGTTGATCATAAGAATACCATAGTTTATTTTTAGTATTATGAAATACATGTATTTTATATTGGGACATATTTTATTCAATTTCATGTTTTGACTTTTTCTTTTATGAAACTTAGCTCCGAAGCATTTATAAATAGTACATTCTTTTGAATTTAAAATGTTTATTTAAATAATATGTCCTAATTAATTTAGGGTGCTACAAGCTGGTACCCGAGACAGTTCATTTATCAAGAACTCAGAACTTTCAACGAATACATGCACAAGATTGGAAGGAACCTAATTCATCATTTTGTATGTATGTTGTTTCATTTTATGATTCCTTGCAATATATTTGTTGATGTGTGCAATTTAAGCTAGAATGGAAACTCCTAGAGAAGTCATCGTTAAGGAGATATGAAACATTCAAAAGATAGAGGAATACTTCATTGATAGATGCCCATTAATTAGGCTCTTTCATCAAATTATGAAAGTCTACCCTGCAATGCAAAAGCTTATATGCCAATGAGGAGCCTTAGTTATGGGAAAAGAGAACTATCTAATGCTTAGGGCAACCATAAAATACCTTGAAGCTAGGGAAAAGATCGAATCTTTGTAGATGGAAATAATGAGTGATCACGTATAAGATCTAGATAGGTATCAAGTTCTTGTACTCGTTTAGCATATGAATATGGAGTAAACAAGGTGAGAGTTACAATCAAAGAAGCAGACAGATCTAACTACAAGGAGATCGATATTGTAGAATTCTACCTTACCTCAAAGTCGTGTGAGCAAGTGATAAAAACCATACCAAATATTCCACCAAAAACAATTTGGGGAAGCCTAAACCTAGATTATCCAGAGATCAATGAAAACCTATTTTTGGAGAAAGCTGATGAGGAATAGATTAGACACTCAGTAATTCAAGTACTTATATGTTTTCTATCTTTCTTATTTCATGTATTGAACTTTAGTTTCTTTTAATTGAATAAATGAAGAAATTTTTGTGTTCTTTACTTTGAGTTCATTTTTAGATTTTCTCTTTTTTAAAATTAAGTTTTTGTACCATAGTATATTACAATGCCATCGAGAAGGGCAACGCGGGCTACTACTAGTAGAGGAAAAGGAAGGGGAAGGGGAAGAACAGCAGTTAATGTCCCTGCTGACATTCCTAATGTAGTTGATACACTCGATGTTACTAATGCCCCTAGAATTCCAGCGAAGCCAAAAATCGATGATCCTCAAAAAGACATAGCTAGGCTGTGGGAACAACTAAGGCTATGAAATGCGGAAGTAGCTCGAGCTGAAGAAGGCATCCTCTGGCAAAAAGCAACAATGCAACAACTGCCTATTAGATAGCTGATGGGGCGGGGAAGGCACTTGGTAGGAAGCTTCATACTAGAATTTGAGCCAGTATACAAACTATTCAGGAAGTAGCATCCACCCAACTTCAAAGGGAATGCCAACCCTATTGAAGCAAAGGAATGGCTTTGATAGTAGAGTCCATTTTGGAGGACATGCGCCTAAATGATGAGGATTGGGTGTCATGTGCATCACATGTGCATAAGGAAGATAGTCCACAGAGATGCACGCTGTACAACTTCAGGCTTGGACGTGTATAGAAGCGGGAAAAGTAACAAAAGGATTTAAGGTCAACATTTTTACAAGGGATATACTTACGATTTAGAGAGAAGTTTCATTTATAGGTAGATAAATAAAATCCATACCTTGCGGGGTATTTAGGGATAGTTCCTACATGGTATCTACCTTTTCGGGGGTTATACTGTTAATTCGGTAGACATGTGTGATAACAAAAGACTTGATCAAGTTGGACACGAGCAACAATGCTGTAAGAATGGAACATTATCGACAAGGAAAAAGGGGGCTAAAAGATGAAGTTACTTCGGGAGAGGTGATGTTGTCATCCGAATGGTTACGATCTGTTCCAATAATGATTAAGGGTAAGTAATGACAACGGGACTTAGTGGAACTAGACATGATAGACTATGACATGATTTTTTAGATGGACTAGTTAACAAAGTACAATGTAACCATCGAGTGCAAAAGGAAAATGACGGCATTTAGATCACAAGAGGGTGAGCAACTCATCTTTATGGGAGAATCATCGGGAATTCAAACACCGATAATCTCGGCAATAATGGCTCGAAGGATGTTGATGCAAGGATGCCAATTATTTTTGGCAAGAGTAGAAGACACTACCAAGGATTCTCAGTTGAGGCTGATTGATGTTCGAATCTTGTGTGAATTCTTGAATGTATTTTGAGAAGATCTACATGGTTTGCCGCCAAATAGAGAAATTGAATTCAAGATTGAGCTCGCAATAGAGATGTTACCCATTTCTAAAGCACCCTATCTTATGGCACCAACAATGTTAAAGGGGCTAAAGACACAGCTCCAAAAGCAATTGAATAAAGAATTCATAAGGCAAAGCTACTCTCCCTGGGGTGCGCCAATACTCTTTGTAAAGAAGAAGGATGGGAGCATGCGTATGTCTGTAGACTATAGGGAGCTAAACTTGGTGACAATTAAGAACAAGTACCCTCTACCACGAATTGAAGACCTATTTGATCAATTACAAGGTGTTGTAGTGTTCTCAAAGATTTATCTCTGATGAGGGTATCATCAGTTGAAGATGAAGCAAAAGGACATTCCTAAAACTGCATTTAGGACTGGGTATGGGCATTACAAATTTTTAGTAATGTAAATTTGGACTCACTAATGCCTCAGAAGCCTTCATGGATTTGATGAACCAAGTATTCAAGGACTTTATGGAGAAGCTTTTCCTAGTGTTCATCGATAACATTCTCATATACTCAAAATGTGAAGCAGATCATGAAGAGCATCTAACATTAACACTAAAAAGATTACAAGAGCAGCATTATTTGCTAAGTTCATGAAATACGAATTCTGGTTGGAGAAAGTAGCCTTCCGGGGCCATTAAGTGTCAAAGGATGGAGTTTTGGTGGATCCATCCATGATTGAGGGAGTAAGAGATTGACCTCTACCTAAGAACACGTTTGAGGTTAGAATTTTCATGGGATTGGCGGGTGTTGTACCCAAAAATTAGAGATCAATGACATGGCAATAGAGGTGACAGATGGCAGTACATGGTCCGGAAAAGACACATTAAATAGTCAATAAATACATTGACTCCTCAGAGTTGTGATAAGGTGACCCGGTAGACTGACGAAGAATTTGGACTGCTTGAAAGATGTCATAACCAAGCCAAGTGCACCTTGGTCCGAGGAAAGCTAAGGAGAGTGCATCCTAGGAGGCTAAGGAGAATGCATCCTAGGAGAGCTATGGAGAGTGCATCCTAGGAGGCTAAGGAGAATGCATCCTAGGAGGCTAAGGAGAATGCATCCTAGGAGAGCTAAGGAGAGTGCATCCTAGGAGGCTAAGGAGAATGCATCCTAGGAGGCTAAGGAGAATGCATGCTAGGAGGCTAAGGAGAATGCATCCTAGGAGAGCTAAGGAGAGTGCATCCTAGGAGAGCTAAGGAGAGTGCATCCGAGGAGAACTCAAGAGAGTGGTCCTAGGAGACCCCAAGAGGGTGGTCCTAGGAGACCCCAAGGATTTAGTTCGAGGAGAAACATGGCATGCTAGAGGAGAGTGCCATGTTAGAGGAGAGAAGTGCATGTCCTACCACCATGCACATGTTCGACCAGCCCTTGCATGGGTGGTCAGTAGGAGGTGGATCAACTAGCTAGAGGAGACTAAGTCAAGATTCCTAGAAACAATTTCAACAAGATATGCGGGAATCTCTCATTCTTCCCACAAATGGGGGGTTTGTTACATTTTGAATTTTGAATGTTTCTTTGTAATTTAAATTTAATAAATATAATAAAATATCTCAGTTCTAAAGGATACCGTATGTATGACCCTAAGCCTATAAATAGAGGGCTTATGGGATTAGAGAGGGGCTTCTTCTGCTTCTTCTTTCTAGAGAGAGAAATTTGGGTCTGAGTATTCTAGAGAGAGAAAACTTGGGTCTGAGTATTCTAGAGAGAGAAAGTGCTGATATTTGAAAGAGCTCTTGTATTTTTGCAATCTGTACTGAAGAAACTCAGTTGGCTCAGTCCATCTGATCTTGAGTACAGATCTATAAATCACAACTCTAAGTGGATTAGGCTATTACCGACAATCGGGGCTGAACCACTATAAAAATCTTGTGTGTTCTTTATTTTCTTTATTAAACTGTCTGTGTCATTTAAATTCTCTAGAAGGTTTGTCGTATTTGACGTTCTCACGTCGTTGGCTAAAAACACAGTCAACAGCGGGATACTAAAGAAGATTTTTCGAATAACTTTCAAAGATTGTAACACCCAAGACGAATCTAACTCGCAAACAACAAAAGTTTGTTTGGATAGAACAATGCAAAGAGAGTTTTCAAATCTAGAAAGAAAAGTTAATATCAACTCCAGTTCTATGGTGACAGTAAATTCACTATGTCTAGTGTGGGATTGATGTGTTACAAGGACAGGATATGTGTGCTCGATGACAAGGAGATTCCGAATGTATCATGAAAGAGGCACTACACCATATTCCCTACATCTTGCGTCTACCAAGATGTGTAACGACTTGAAGACATTGTATTGGTGGACAGAAATGAAGAAAGACAAAGCTGAATATGATTTTAAATTTCTGACTTGTCAGTAAGTTCATGTCGAACATCAAAGCCCAGCTGGGTTGTTACAACATATTAGTATCCCAGAAATTCGTGAAGAGTCTACAATGGTCCATGGGTACCTGGCTCAAGTTTAGCACCATATTTCATCATCAAACTGAGTGAAAATATGAGAGGACGACTTAGATCTTAGAAGACATGCTAAGATCACATGCGCTTGACTTTTCAGAGTCTTGGAGTCGCTACTTACCACTAATGGAGTTTTCTTATAACTATAGTTACCAATCAACAATTGGGATGGCGCCCTATGAGATGCTTTATGGACGGAAGTGCACATCACCTCATCATTGAGACGAAGTAGGGCATCCATTGAGGTGGAAGAGAAAATAAAAAAGAAAATGCTAACTGCCCAGAGTAGACAGAAAAGCTATGAAACTTCGAGAAGTTGAATTCGCTGTAGGAGACCATTTGTTTCTAACAGTACCACCTGTTGAGGGTGAGAACTCATCGATGAGTTAAGGTCGGAAAACTCGTAGACTTAACAAGGAACTTATGAACATAGAAGAACTTATAGACACTTAGTGAAATATTATAGAAGAACAATGGAAGAAAACTTGTATATTGCTCTTCGAATAGTCTAGTGTTATAAGAATTTTCTGTCCCCCTCCCTCGGAGAGGAGAGGTTTCTTTTATATGCGAGCACTAATGAATCTTATTATATAGTTGTCCCCAAGGGGAAAAAATGGTGCTGCTGCAGGTTGCAGGTGATCGTGGTGCAGGTGGTAGTGGTGTTGGAGGAGTAGTGGTCGGATCCAGTACATATCTGATGTTAATAGGTAATACCCAGTTTTTTACCACCACTACCTATCTGGTACAGGTTTCAGGAGTGTGGTATTGGAGGTTTAACCACGTACTATCCTTGTACTACAGCTACTTGTCTGGCGTGGAAGCCTGGTCCATACGTTGTGCTCCTCAGGCATGTATGCACCTATCCTCACATGCTCCATACTTAGGTTTTCTCCATTGTTCTTCTTAAGTTTGTATGGCTTTGCCATTTGTGCCTTCAAAAGATTGATAAGGTTGATGCATAACTTCCTTCTTGGAGGCTTGTAGTCAACAAGTTATTGTTCTCTTGGTAAGTTTGATAGAGTCACCATGACTGAATGCCATGTGAAGGACGCTTCGCTGGTGGCATGAGGCTCATGTGGCGAGCAATGACCTCATCAGCGATGTGGGCATCAAGAAGTGAGGAAAACTTGTTCTGTGTTGTGCTAACATGAAGCGCCCATAGGGATGGCACCTGTAGGTGTGAGGACGATCTCACGAGGCACCCTTGGGAGAGGCAATTGTAGGCGCGAGGTGATCTCGCCAGACGCCCTTGGACGAGGCACTTGTAGGCATGAGGTGATCTCACTGGGTGCCCTCGGGCGAGGCGTCTATTTTATCTACAATAGTCTCGCGAGGCACCTATAGGCATGAGGAGATCTCTCAAGGTACATGTAGGTGCAACAATGGTCTCATGAGGCACAGTTGGGCCTTGGGCGAGGCACCAGTAGGCTCAACAATGGTATTGCGAGGCGCCTGTAGGCATTAGGTGATCTCTCGAGGCGCCCGTAGGTGCTACAATGGTCTCGCGAGGTGCTAGTAGGAAATAGAATGGTCTCGCAAGGTACTCTTAGGCGAGGCGTCTTTAAGCACCTGGGTGAAAGTCTTCAGGCCGAGATACGCGAGACGATTGCCTTGCATGGTGACGAAAACTTTCCTGAAACATGGTCTTGCATGACCATCCAAGAGCTTTGGATAGGAGTTGGAGTCTTTAATTGGTGTGGAATTTTTGCATCCACACTTGCCACCAGACTATGAGAGGGCCTTTAGGCGCTCTGGTACACTTTATGATATGGTGTCTTCAAGCCACATGTGGCGTTGGTGTGCTTCTTTGCTTTGGAAGTGTGAAGAAACACACTTTGTATGTAGTGATCCTCATAACTTCTTAAGAATTAATGTGAGCCTACCATTCCAATTTACGAATCCCAAGGTGAGTATAATACTACACTCTTGACCACGGATCGAATATTGGATTCAAGAGCTAGGATGGGTTTGAGCTTTCTATAAATAGACATTCTTGTATAAGACACTCATTACACTCTCATTTCTCTTAGTTTGGTGCTGCCTTAGTCTTTAAAACTATAAGAGGTGGGTGGTTCCATCCCCCACAAGAGCAGTTTTTTTTTTAATAAATATATATATAGATATTCATATATTCACTAGGGTACTAAAAAATTGTCTCTTTCTATCCCTTTTTTCTGTACGCATGTGGTTCGAGGTATAAAGGTACCGGCAGTGAGGATAGGTGTTTGGTGCAAGGAGTCGAAGAAGTGACGGTGGCAGGCATCCCTAGTAATTACGAGCCTCCAGCAGTTGTTCCTTATCTATTTGAGGTATTCCCTTGTTCACTCCTTTAACATTTTCATGCTCAGAGGGTTTAAGTTACCATCCAAGAGTGGTGTTGTTTTAGCCTCAGTACCCCCTCAAGTGTAGCTTCATGCTAGTTTCCATTATCATGTTCACCTCACGCACACATTACCACACTCCATAGTTGGCCTCCCTTTTATGCATAAATGTTTATGGGTTTTAAACTGGGTCTTTTGTATCTTCTAGCACCTCATATACTACACACACATTTGCACCCATGCTCTTCATGAGACGTCATTTCGTGGCTTTCGACGACTCATTTAGCGTACCTCCTGGTGTTAGACCCATAGAGCTATCTTCGTCAGATTCTGAGCCTTCTATAGATAACCCACACCATATGCACGAGATCTTAAGGAAGGACCATATATATCATTTGGAGCGATTAACCGACCTTAGGAAAAATATTTTGGTTGTCGGAAGTGAGATAGACTATGTCTCAAGGGGTGAGGGGTCTGCTCCTTCTTGGGACCCTGAGCCTTCTAGAGTTACAAATGGAGCTGCATTTATTGAAGAGAACCTTCCGCCTGAACCTCCTACTCTTGGCTCTCCTCTTTATGAGGAAGCTTCTTATAGTGATTTCGAAGCCACCTCTAGATACCCTCTGCCACTGTCTATAGTGTATCCATTTCTAACGCTTCCACCTCCAACACCTAGGTGTGGCATATTATGAAGCAAAAGAAAAAGGTCATACTGATGGGCATAGACTCCTATGAAAGAGGTGACGACTAGGCTCAAGATGAGCCTTCACCTGAGTCGAAGCGACTAACCAGCATATCTTCTACTTCTAAGGGGCAGGAGCCATCTACTTCAGTGGACCAAATACAGCCTCTCATTCGCAATCTTCACCTTCCAACCCAAGGTGCTTTGTCTTTCCTTCCTACGATGAGTTAAATGTTGCATCTAGAAACTTCAATGGGTATGGCACTTTTGGAGGTCCTCCGCCCTGTTCGGCCAGTGCTTCGTCTGTGCCAATTCATCCAGACGATCCTGGTTTGAGAGAGGTGCCATGGATGAATTACGTGTTTTCTCATTATGTGCAGTGGTATATCAGTATGGCTGGGATATTGTAGAGGTCGAGTGGACGGGCCTTGAGAGTTTTACTATGGCAGAGCTCGGAGAAACTCTCATGCACTTAACTACCTGGGTATGTTTGTATCTTGCGATACCTCATTATGTGTGGCACCTTATACATATGATTATTGTATCTTGACCTCCTGTATCTACACACCTCTTTTTTTCTAGACTTCTCTCATGGCTCAACGCTTAATAGCTTCGGCAAAACACTTGTCCTTAGTCGAGGTTGAAAAATATCTAATTAATGCTAGGATCCAAGAGCTTGAGAATCATAGGCTGGATTAGCAGAGGCTAAGTACAACTCTTTGGAGTGCACCTTATAGAGAGTGTGGAGACAGATTCCTGACTTCATCTTCTCCTCGTTCAGTGACCACGTTGTTGCCAAGGCTGCCGAATCGGTTGCTCATAGCGGGAAATCATGAACTTTCCTTTTGTCTTGTCTTTTGCTTTCTTGCACGTGAAGCTTCTATGTTCTTATTTTAACTTGGTTGTAACGCGTCTTAATTATTGTGCCTGTGAGGTTTCTCCAGGTCATTTTCTTCTCACGAGGAACTTTAAGAAGTCCTTCTATGGTTTATTCTTATTTTGTGATATGTGTCTGTTGGTGCACTTTGACTACTTGTAAGGAGATTTTAAATCTTTGGGTTCTCATTATCCTTTTGTATAATTTTGCGCGTACTTGTTATTTGGGGCGAGAAGCGTCTTTCTCGTCATTATGCATAGTATTGTTTTTGTTTTTCTGTGGGATCCCTTGGGACTTACCGACACTCTCTAGGTATGGCTAAGCCTTAGAACCTTGAAGGGTTCTTCTATCTAGGTCTGTAGGCCATATTTCTTCATATGTGTGTTTTTATGCCAATAACCTACCCCCCAAGTGGTTGGCAAGATTTATCTAGTTAAGCATTTTTTACTGGCCTCTTCTTCCCCCTATTTTTTTGTGGCACGTGCCTTTGGAAATTTGAATCGGTGATGAAGGCATAGCGAGTTGGTTAAGATCTTTGAATAACACCCATATTAGTTGAACAATGAAATTTCATAACACTCAAGAGCTAGATTGGGTAGCCCATTCGATTCATTACATAAAAATAGACAGAGAATGACTATTGCAACCTCTTTAATTTATTACATTAAACATAAGATCTTACTGGGTACCCCTCCCTTGGTGTGAATCGCTTAGGTTACCTTGTAGGTTTTCCCGTCCTCGCAATGGTCGACATCTGAGCTTTCAGGGTTTTGTGGGTCTTTGATGTAGGATGTTCTAGTGTATTTTAGTTTCTCAGAGCACTCATGGGTGTTTTGCGGGGTTGGCTTGAAGGGAACTGTAACGTCCCAAAATTACCTAATAAGGCTTAGGGCCTTGATTAGGGGGACATGATGGAAATATATGGAATTATGTGCTTAATTGTTATATTGATTGTAATTATTTGAATTATGTGATTAAATGACTAGTTGTGCATATTTAGGGGAATTAAATATGCATGTTGGCCAGTTTCTTATTAGAAGGGTAATTCTGATAATTTGGCCCGTTGCGGGAATAATTGTTTATTTGTGTGAATATATGTGACATATGTGAGAGACCACATTATTATGTGGATTTATTTGAGTTACTCGGCATGAGGCGATCCTAGGGAGCAAGTTAGTGGGAAAGTCACAACGGGATCCAACACCGGACTTGAGGCAAGTCGAGGGGCATTTTTGTTAGACATTTAATTGGGTTATCGGGTAAGAAAAATGAATAATTGGAGACATATTTGAAGTTAGTGAGTTTAGGAGGGAGTATTGTGGAATTTGACCGTTTTTCCTTAGGGGCCGTTTTTGGTACCCCGAGCCTCGTGATTAGCTTAAGTCATATAAGTTTAATAAAACAAAAGACAAAAACATTTGGCAAGCTGCTACCAAAACTAACTCTCTCTCTCTATCTATCTCTCTTAACTCACTCTCTTTCTCTCAAGACCTTTCCTAAGCAAGACCATTGATGAGCTAAGGGATTTTTGGGCTGGAGACACAAGAATTTGAGCTTAAAATTTGGGGATTAATTCTGTTACAGCTTGTGAGTTCAATCTTCAGTATAGGTAAGCTTTAAATTATGTTTATGGCCATTGAATTCTGAGTTTGTGGGGTTGTTTTAAAAGTGTTCTTGAACCCTTTTAGCTTATGAATTGAATTGGTTATTTAATGAGTTTTAGGACTGAATTTTTATTGGGTTTTGTTGCTGGCAACATGTTAGAACTATTGTGGTAATTGAATTATAACTTTGGGTGAATTTGGGTTAGTTTGGAGTGGATTTGGCTGCTAAAAATGGATGAATTTCTGGGTTCAAGGGGCCAAGTCGCGGTTGTGTTCTTGAGAAGTCGTGACTCAGCCTGAGCCCAAGGGCCTTGGGGAAGCCTCTGCCTGGGGGGGCGCCGCGATCCATTAGGGCAAGTCGTAGCCCATGCCCTTGACAGAGTGGAGGGGGCTTATTCATAGGAGGGGCGCGCTGCAACCCTTTGAGTCACGTCGCAGCCCTCGTGGGTATTTTGGCCTTGGGGAGTTCGTTTTAAGAGGGAACCTTTTCCTTAGGGCTCGGGATCGGTTACACTACCCGATGCAGTGGAACTCAAGGCCCCGGATACTAGGACTCGGTCCAAAAGCCTATATTCGCTTGTTATTAATAGAATCCTATTTTATGGTTGTGACTAGGGAATCGATAAGGGCTTGGACCAGGATCGTGCTCGAGGGTCATTCTTATTTACGCTTACTCAGACCTGAGGTAAGAAAAATGCACCCAATGTGTGTTATATGTGATTCGGGCTTGGCCCGACTGTTATATATTATCACGATTAGGGCTTGGGCCCCGAGGATGTTTATGCTTAGGCTATTACTTCACATGCTGATTGTTATTTGTTTAAGTCTTTTATGACTGTTGTTTGGATCCCTTAGTTAGGGCTTGAGGCCCCATTGCATCATTATGAATAGTATAGTGAGAATGATCCATCTATGGTGTTATGTAATTAACATTCTTATGTGATCCATATCTGTTTCTGTGTTGAGATCTGTAATCCTAGATCAAGGCTTCACTTATTAGTCCAAGACGGCAATAGCACACTTTGCGCTAGTCAAAAGGCTTATACGTAAACCAGCAACGTACTATTACGGTAGTCAACTTTAGGGTCGATGGAAAACATAAGGGTTGGGCTAGCTCTATCGCTAGTGAGACAGAGCTAAGGGTGAGGGCTCCGGGTGACTCTATGGTCACGCAGCTAGGGCATAAGCCCCGGGATTGACTCTAAGGCCATCTAGTTAGGGCAGCGACCTCAAATTGGTCCAATGACCACTTGCTTGTATTTGAATGATGATTTTTGTGGATTTATATTGCTGTATTGTTAAAGGGGTATCTGGAGGTTTATATATTTTCTGTTTATGCACATGTTGTGTCTTCTTCCTGAGCCTTGGCTCATGGGTGCTTTGTGGAGCATGTAAGGGGAAAGGAAATCTTGACCAGCCATGAGTTGGATAGCTTCGGTGGGGGCATGTACATATGCGGCTGCTCGACCACCACAGCCGGGGACATCTTAAGGGAACTAGGGTTATAGCCTTGTTTTTGTCGCTTAGGTCGGCTGAATATAATTTTGATGAATATTAACTTTTTTAAAAGCTGGTTGTAATGTTTTGGGATCCCATGTTTGTACGAAACTTTTTATATAAAATTCAATGGTTCTTTTGACCAAAATTTTTAACCCTAACCCTTGACATTAACCTTAGTTACACATTTTGAACCAAATGACTAGGTTAGCAAGTCTGACACAATTTTAAAGTACAAAGTGGAACTGTCCTGGATTAGGAGGACGTTACAACTTGGTATCAGAGCTGGAAAGTTGTAAGGGTTCCTGAAGACTGGCCAGGCATGTACACTCACCCCTAAAGACAAGCTCGACTCAGGGTTCGGTAACTATTATGTGTTTATATGTTTAAATGTTTAAACATGATATGAATGCCTTATCTATATACCTATTTAGGAAGCATGAGATAATCTGATAGGGCCTGGCCTTTGACTACTGCATGAATGATAAAGGACGTGCGTATTAACATTGTTACTACTTAAGGATGTAAGGGAACTACTTATTAGCATTATTATTTGTATATAGGCCAGGAAATGATTATTAGCACTATGAATGAATATATTGCGTGATGGCATTCTTATTAGCATTGCACTTGTTTGTTATCTATTGATCATGGACCGTCAGGCGACAAGAGGTATAGTTATTACTTACCTAATGGCTGATTTGATCTTTGTATGGTGATTTGGGTAACACTATGAACCCGTGAAGATCAGAGAGATTGGTTGGCCAAGAGTTACAGGGCAGTGAAGGGAATGATCAGGACCAAGCCCCACCTCCATTTCCAAAAAACTAGCAACAAGTGTTTGCTGGTATGCAAGCCAGAATGGAGAGGCAAGAGGAGGAGATACGCCTCTTGAGACAACAACAGGTTCCACCAGGGAACCTGCAGGCCGCGATACTAGTAGTGGGATAGCCAGAGGTACCAGTTGTTGTACATCCCAGGCAGGGGGAGATAGCTGGGAACCTCTGTATGAGAAGTTCAGGAAGCAACACCCACCAGTCTTTGAGGGCAGTTCAGATCCACTGAAGGCTGAGAAGTGGATGACAACTATCCTGGATTTTAAGAGGGTATGTGGTAATGAGAGAGTGGCATGCTCCACTTATATGTTTCGGGAGGATGCTCGAATATGGTGGGAGGTTGTATGCCAGACCAGAGCAGTTACCACAATGGAATGAGAAGAGTTTAGAACCTTATTTAATGAGAAATACTACAATGATGCAGTTAAAGCTACGAAGGCTAAAGAGTTCAAGAGGTTACTTTAGGGTAATATGACAGTAACTGATTACGCCCTGAAGTTCGACAGGTTGGAAAATTTTGCTGAGGATCTAGTGCCCACTGATGGGACCAGAAGAGAAAGATTTCTTCAAGGGCTACAGCCTATGATAGCCCGGGATGTTCGTATTACTACTCTGCCAGGAGTAAATCCCTATACAGAAGTTGTGGAGAAGGCACTTACAACTGAGGCACAAAGAACAAGATCTGGAATGACAATGCAGCCAGAATGGATTCTAGAAGGTCGAGACCTCCAATCTCAGGTTTTGGTAGGGGTGGAGGCCCCAACGATCAGAAGAGGAAGACTCTGGATAAAGTTTTAGCTACAAGGCTAGATAGGAGGCCACGAGGTATTCAAATGGGCTGCCAGAGTGGTGGTATGACATGGAAGGAATTCCCAGAGTGTGCTAGGTGCAGGAGGCGCCATATTGGGGAGTGTCGGGCGAAGGCCTATTTTGTTTGCAGTAGTACGGGGCACTTGAAGAAAGCCTGACCGAGAGCCAGAAAGGAGGAGCCAAAGAAGGGGGATAGCCAGGCGCGAGCTCGGGTGTTCACCCTTACACAGACGGCAGAGGTTGAGGCTAGTCCCTCGGTAGTTATAGGTTAGCTTTCTAGTGCTAGAAACTTTTATACTGTTCTTATTGACTCAGGTTCTACGCACTCATTTATTGCTGGTAGAGTTATAGATGGATTGTGTAGACAATGTGACTTTTATCCTGTGGGGTTTGGTACGATGTTGCATACTGGGGAGTTAGAGGTTTCTAGGAGATTGGTTAGATCACTACTAGTTACAATGGATGGCAGGTAGTAATGAGTTGACTTGGTGGAGTTGGAGATGACTGATTTTGACATAATTTTTGGTATGCATTGGCTAGAGAAGTATGGGGCATCGATAGACTGCAAGAAGAAGACGGTAACATTTGAGCCAGAGCGTGAGGACCCTTTGTATTTGTTGGCACTGTGTATGGACCCCGTATACCTATTATATATGTACTTAGAGCTAAAGATTTGTTGTAGGGGGATGCATAGGTCTTTTAGCTAGCGTGGTGGATACCACTCAGGTCGTGCCAGTGGAACCAGAACAGACCCGATTAGTGTGTGAGTTTCTGGACGTGTTTCCAAAGGATCTGCCAGGGTAACCTTCACACAGGGAGATTGAGTTTGTAATCGAATTAGCACCAAGGATAGAGCCAATGTCTAGTGCACCTTACAGGATGGCTCTAACTGGGCTGAAGGAACTAAAGGTTCAACTATAGGAGCTACTATACTTGGGTTTTATCAGGCCCAGTTTCTCACCATGGGGCGAACCAGTTCTCTTTGTGACGAAAAAGACTGTTCTCTAAGGATGTGTATCGATTACAGGGAACTAAACAAGTTGACTAGAAAGAACCAATATCCTCTGCCAAGGATTGATGATTTGTTTGATCAGTTGCATGGTAGAACTGTGTTCTTGTAACGACCCAAATTCGCTAATAAGGCTTAAGGGCCTTGATTAGTGTGCCTAGAGGGCATATTGGGATTTATGTGTGACTTTAATGAGTAAAATGCATGGTTATGATTTAAAGCATGTTGTATGACTATTTGACTATTTGAGATGCATGACTATGTGTATTAGTATGCATGTAGGCCCTGATTGTGTTAGAAGGGCATAATTGTAATTTTGGCCATTTTGGGCATAACTGTATTGATATGTGATGATTGTCAAGACCACATTGTTATGTGGATGTACCTGTGATTTGTGACTCGACACGATCCTAGAGAGCAGACTAGCGGTAAAGTCAAGGCGGGGTATTATACCCGGCTCGGGGCGAGCCTGGGGGTATAAATAGGAATTTTATGAGTATATTGGGGTCTATTTTGATATCGAGGAATATTATTGGTGATTAATCAGGTATTGGAAAGCAACGGGAAAAATATTAGAGATACTTGAGGAATTAGCGGGAATAGGGTAAAATGACTAAAATGGCCCTACATGGACAAAAGGGTTTAGAATTAATAGGGAAGGCATTTTGGTCAATTGGCTTCTTAGAGATAAGTTTATTGAGGCTTTATATACTTAGTGGGATTGATAGAGAGAGTTAGATGGTTGTGGAAAAGAAAGAAAAAGGAAGAAAAAGAATAGAGAGAAAACAGAGGGGTTTTTCCAAAAAGGGGCAGTTTGTGGATTCTAGAACCATTTCTCTTCAAATTTCTTGGAGCAAAGCTCAGTGGAGAGCTAGGATAGGCTGAGCATCAAGGATCCTAAGTTAGACTTGAAGATTTGGCTAGGGATTAGCAAGAACACATCAACTTTTGAGGTAAGTTTTTAGAGTTTTCAGTTTTGGGTTTGGCTGGTTTATGCTGTGTAATTAAGCTGAATGATGGGAACTTTAGGGGAATTTCTGGGCAAGCTTTGAGGAAGAGCAAGATAAGGAGATCTAGGAATTGAATCAAGGTCAAAATTGCATCAACGGTATGAATTCTAAGCCTTTAACTTTGATGTTTGACTGAATTTCTGGGTTTAGGGTTAATCATGGTAAATTTTGAGATTTGGGATGAATGTGCTTGGGTTTTGAGGATTTGGGATGCTTGGGATGAGTGGAGAGTGTTTATAAGCTTGATTTTGAGTTTGGTAAAGATTTGGGGAAGTTTGGGTTGAGATTGGCTCAAAGAAATCGCAGAAAAAAGAATTTGGGAGTTGCCTGCCTGCAACTAGTGCTACAGCGCTAGTCTTTGGGCGTTGTAGCGCTAGGCCCTGTTTCTGGGTGGTGCGGTTCTGCTTGTAGCGCTATAGCGCCCTCTTTTGAGCGCTGTAGCACTACCCTGTTCCCAGAAAGGGGTTTTTGGGTTGTTTTTAAGGGATTTTGACCTAGGGTTCGGGGTTCGATTCCACCATCTTGTTTTTTGGATCTAGGACTTCCCGGGGGCTCGGGATTGGTCCCTAGGATAGGTTATCGGACTTGAGGTTCGGTGATGACTTTTGACCTATGGCTGTGTCTAGGTGTGCGCTAGGGCTCGAGTGGGATCGTGCTCAAGGAGTCAAGTGTTGAAAGCTATCAAATTGACAGGTAAGAAAACTATAGCACCCGTAGGACAGGGTATGGGCCCATAGTGTGATTGCAGGGCACGGCCCTATATTGCATTGCATGTTAGGGTGCAGACTTAATTGAATTGATATCAGGGTACGACCCTATATTGCATTACATGTTAGGGTGTAGACTTGATTGAATTGATATATGTTTGAATGTTATTTGAGTTATACTATTTGTGATTATAGTAAGAATTGATGGCAAAGGAGCCGGGAACGGAAACGGAGCCGGGGACGGCAAAAGAGCCGAAACGGCAAGGAGTCGAGAACGGTAAGGGAGCCGAGAACGGCAGCTGGGCCGGAAGTAACACTTAGCACGTGAAATGCTTGTAGACAGGGTCGGACCCCAATGGATATAGGGGATATCCTTACGGTGAGGACCGAGACCCCAGGCTTTGGTAATGCCTCACGGACGGCATGGCCGGGTTTGTTTAGTCTGATGGAATACTTGTTTATCTATGGATTATCTGATATGTTAACTATATAAATCGCATATGTTATGTACTGTATGAGTTTTCTTGCTGGGCTTCGGCTCACGGGTGCTCTATGTTGCAGGTAAAGGCAAAGATTGAGTCAACCAGCCATGAGTACGGAGAGCGTGAAGCAACGCGTACATGTTTGGCCTGCCCGACTGCTTTGGTTGGGGGTTTATTTGAGAAATGGCTGTAATAATCTGTGATTTTAATAATTAATCGACTGTAAACTTATTTTAAGTTGTAAATAGTTTTTAAACCTTATTTTTGGGATCCCAAATGTTAAATACTAGAAGTTTTCAATGGAACAACGCATTTTTAAAGATTACAGCCTTAACTTTTTGCTTAGTCACACTTTTGTTTTTAAAACCTCGGTTAGCGAGTTCTTTGCACATTTTTCGTTTTAAAACTCACTTGGTAACGGCTCTAAGGAAGTAGGGCGTTACAGTTCTCTAAGATAGATCTTCAATCTAGTTATCACCAGCTAAGGATCAAAGAAGAGGATATACCGATGACAACTTTTCACACCAGGTACAGGAATTATGAGTTTTTGGTGATGTCATTTGGGTTGATTAATGCCCTGACAGCATTTATGGATTTGGTGAACAGAGTGTTCAAAGACTACCTGGACCAGTTTATGATCATCTTTATTGACAACATATTGATATTCTCTAGGACCGAGATAGTGCACGAGCAGTACCTCAGATTGGTACTATAGAGGTTCAAAGAACACAAACTATATGTGAAGTTCAAGAAATATGAGTTTTGGTTACCACATGAGACTTTCTTAGGTCACATGATCAGTAAGGATGGAATTAAGGTAGATCCGTCGAAGATTGAAGCGGTCAGAGATTCGCTAAGACTGAAGAATGTTTCAGAGATCAGGAGTTTCTTGGGATTGGTGGGGTATTATAGACGCTTTGTGGAAGGGTTCTCCAAGGTTGCGTTATCACTGACAGAGTTAACCCGCAAGAATCTGAAGTTTGTTTGGTCAGAGAAGTGCGAAGACAGTTTCTAGAAGCATAAGAAGAGTTTGATCACCGCTCCGGTGTTGAGCCTTCCTACAGATAAAGATAAGTTTTTTATTCTTCGAGGCAGGGTCTGGGTTGTGTACTTATGTAAATAGGGAAGGTGATTGCCTACACATCATGCCAGTTGAAGGATTATCAGCAGAGATACCCCACACATGATCTAGAGCTGGCAGTGGTAGTTTTTCAACTAAAGGTGTGGCGGCACTACTTGTATGGTGAGAAGTGTGAGATATACTCTAATCACAAGAGTATGAAATACTTCTTCACTCAGAAGGATCTGAACATGAGGCAGAGACGTTGGTTAGAGCTGGTAAAGGATTATGATTGTGAGATCCTCTATCACCCTGAGAAGGCCAACGTGGTAGCCAGAAGGGTCCGAGGTAGTTATATAGTGCCAGATAGGTATCGAAGAGATTGGTTGATGACATGACTAGAGCAGGGATTGAGTTAGTAGTGGGTCGGTTAGCCAATATCACTTTATAGTCTACTCTCTTGGAGAGAATCAAGGAGAAATAGTTAGACGATCCACATTTGGGGCAGATTAGAGGAGACATCCTACCTGGAGTAGGTAAGGACTATACGGTGTCAAGTATGGGATTATTGAGGTCTAACGATCGGATTTGCATCCCGATGGACACCGGGATCAGACGGGAGATTCTGTATGAATCACATACTACCCCTTATTCTCTTCATCCGGGCACCATGAAGATATACCAGGATATGAAAACTTTATATTGGTGGCCTGGGATGAAGAGGGATATGACTGAGTATTTGGCAAGGAGCCTGACTTGTCAGTAGGTTAAGGCTGAGCATCAGAGGCCAGCAGGGTTATTGCAGCCTCTGGTTATCCCAAAGTGGAAGTGGGAGGATATCATGATGGATTTCGTGCTAGGGTTGCCCACGATAGTGGGCCAGCATGATTCTATTTTGGTCATTGTGGATCGGTATACGAAATCAGCTCACTTTCTACCAATGAGAACGAATTACACATTTGACCAGTATGCAGATCTCTATGTGAGAGAGGTAGTTCGCCTTCATGGGATTCTGAGGTCTATCATGTCGGATAGAGATCATATCTTTACTTCCAAGATTTGGGGAAGTTTACAGAGGACAATGGGTACACAGCTGAAGTTCAGCACAACTTATCATCCTCAGACCGATGGTCAATCTGAGAGGACTGTCCTTATATGGGAGGACATGCTAAGAGCATGTGTGTTGGACTTTGAAGGATCTTGAAGTAAATATTTGCCTCTGATAGAATTTTCCTAAAAAAACAGCTACCAACCTACAATTGGGGCGGCACCTTATGAGACGTTGTATTCACTGGGATGAGATGTGTGAGAGGAAATATTTAGGACCTGATGCAGTTCAGAGGACCACCGAGGCTATCAAGAAGATTAGAGCTCAGATGCTTACATCTCAGAGTAGATAGAAGAGCTATTCAGACCCGAGGTGGAGGAACATAAAGTTCCAGGTGGGAGACTATGTCGTCCTTAGGGTTTCACCTCTGAGAGGGGTGAAGAGGTTCGGGAAGAAAGGCAAGCTTAGCCCTAGGGGATCGTTTGAGATCCTGGAAAGGATCGAGTAGGTGGCCTACATGTTGGCCTTACCCGCTGCACTGTCTAATGTGCACAAAGTATTGCACATTTCCGTGTTGAGGAACTATGTTGTAATGCCCTAGAATCCCTAATGCGGTTTAATGGCTGAATTAGTTGCCTGGGAGGGCCATAACTGTTTAATTATGCATTTAAATGATAATATGCATGTTTATGTGAATTATTTTATAATATGATGTTATATGTATGCATATGGGTCCACATTTGATTATTATGATATTTTGGTAATTTGGCCCGTTGAGGGCATAATTGTATATTTGTATGCATGTCGGTGACATATTGTTGAGACCAAATTATAATGTGGGTTTTTTCGAGCTATTCGACATGAGACGATCATGGAATATTAATTAGCGGTCTAGTCATAACATGTTTAAGTTCGGGGCTCGGGATGAGTCTCGGGGTGATTTTAATGATTAGAGCGTTACCGGGAATTAAAGGGTAACGGGATATAAATTATTGGTGTTTGAGATTATCGAGAATAGCGAGAATTGGAGAGCGTTAATTATGATTAACGAGATAAGTGGGAAATACCAATTTTGCCCTTGGGAGCCTTTAGAAATCCTTAATTGACCTAGGGATATTCTGGTCTTTTCACCCCTAGGATAAATATAAGCCATTTTAGGCTATGAAAGAAGAGAAAAACAGAGTATCACTTGAAGCTTCTCCCGTACCTTCTTTCCTTCAGCTTTCTTTGTGATTTTTGAGCCATTCTTGAGGATTCAAGCTTCGGAAGTAAGCCTTGGGAGTTTGGGAGTGTGTTCCACCATTGAAGAGCATCATAATCTGAGCTTGAGGTAAGTTTCTATCCATTGAATTCCCTGCTTCGCCCTATTTTAGTTCTGATTTGCAGTTGGGATTTCTAAGTTGAATACTTGGTTTTTTTGCGAGTTTTGGCTAGGGTTCTTATGGTTGTGATTTTTGGGGTATGTGAGGATGGATTTTGGGTTCACTTGGCATCAAAAATGGGATTTGGAAGCAATGGAATCGAGTTAGAACTGAAGGAGTCGAAGAAGGAAGTTTTAGGGGGAAACTGGTATGGGTAGCGCTACAGCGCCTATCAGAGGGCGCTATAACGTTACACAGGATGGTTTCTGGGTGGTTGGGGGTTCTGAGTATAGCGCTGGGGCGCTATTAAGCAGCGCTGTAGCGCTACTCTGTTCCTCCATAATCCAATTTTGAGTGTTTTTAAGGGTTTTTGGCTCGGGGTTTCAATCCTTAAGGCCCGGGATCGAATCTACTTACCGTGTGGGCATGTTTCGAGGTCCCGAGAGTGGGTTTTACGTTAAGACCCTTTCAATGTTGATTTTCATTAATGGAGGTTATAATTGGTTGTGATTAAGTAACCGCTAAGGAACTAAAAGGTTTATCGTTCTCAGGAGTCGTTCTTACTATATTTCTCGCTCGAACAGGAGGTAAGAAAAATGTACCCTATGTATATGACATGCATGATTGTTGTTGAGGCATGTTGGTTTATAAATGTGGACATTGATTACATATTAAATGCCAGCGGATGTTGTATACTTGTGTATGGCACTGATTGGTCAGGGACAGCACTGGTCGCGTATCACTGACCTAAGAGTCAGAAACGGCATAAGCGTCCTGAATGCAGGGCCGAATGAAGATTAGATCTAATCGATATCAACATTGAATGACTCTAAGGCATTAATGATGGACCGACCCTAAGGTTGATGTAACTTATAAGCGCTTGGCTAGTCTAAGACTAGTTACTCAGAGCCAGGGCCTAAGGCCTAGGTGACTACTTGTCACATGGCTAGGGAACAGTGTTCCATAGTTATGACTCTAGAGTCATGAGGAAGGTTATGTTGGTGACTAGTCACCATGCACCTATCATGTTTAAGCTAGTGAAAGGTTCACTTATCTTTTAAGCCCCGATGACCCTATCTTCACATGGCTAAAGGGAGTTGTACCCACCTTAGTGACTTTTCCTCTGTCACTTACCTGTTTTGGACTGAAAGTTCTGAATGATTATTATGATCATTGTTGATATTATATCATGCTATATTGTGTTTTCTTGATGGGCCTCGGCTCATGGGTGCTATGTGGTGCAGGTAAAGGGAAAGAAAAGCTCACCAAGCCTTAAGTGGAGAGCTTAGGTGGTGATGTGTACATATGCGGCCGCTTGACCACCACGGCCAAGGAGTTCTCAGAGGAACTAGGGGGTTTACCCTCTTTTTGCCGCTTAGGTCGGAGGGTTTTGTAAATTTAAAACAGTAATGACCTTTTTGAGTTGTAAATAACTTGTAATGTTTTTGATGGGCCCCTGAACAATTTTATGTATTAAATAAATATATCCTTTCCTTTTGATTGGTTTTCCACCTTAGCCTATTAATAATACTTAGAAGCACGTTTTTAACCAAAGGACTCGGGTAGCGAGTCAAATTTCCAGTTCACCGTTCACCGTAACTGTTCTGCGGTAACCAGGGCGTTATATATGTATTAGATGGAACTCATGTATTGAGCTTTGACGATATGGAACTTGAGGAAAACTTGTCCTATGAAGAACAATAAGTTCATATTCTAGACAGGAAGGACAAGGTCCTGAGGAACAAGACTATACCTTTAGCTAAGGTATTATGGAGGAAGAGGAAGGTCGAGGAGGTGACCTGGGAGCTGGAGGAAAATATGAGAGCTCAGTATCCCGAGTTGTTCACATAAAATTTCGAGGAAGAAATTTTTGTAAGGAGGGGATAGTTGTAATGTCCCAAAATTACCTAATTAGGCTTAGGGCCTTGATTAGGGGGGCAGGATGGCAATATATGGAATTATGTGCTTAATTGTTATATTGATTGTAATTATGTGAATTATGTTATAATATGACTAGTTGTGCATATTTAGGGGTATTAAATATGCATGTGGGCCAGTTTCTTAATAGAAGAGAAATTATGATAATATGGCATGTTGTGGGCATAATTGTTTATTTGTGTGCATATATGTGACATATGTGAGAGACCACATTATTATGTGGGTTTATTTGAGTTACTCGGCACGAGGCGATCCTACGGAGCAAGTTAGCGAGAAAGTCACAACGGCATCCAGTACCCGACTCGGGGCGAGTCGAGGGGTATTTTTGTTATTAGACATTTAATTGGGTTATCGTGTAATAAAAATGAATAATTGGATATATATTTGAAGTTAGTGAGTTTAGGAGGGAATATTGGGGAATTTGACCGTTTTTCCCTGGGGGACGTTTTGGTACCCCGAGCCTCGTGATTAGCTTAAGTCAAATAAGTTTAATAAAACAAAAGACAAAAGCATTTGGGAAGCTACTACCAAAACTGAGTCTCTTTCTCTCTTAACTCACTTACTTTCTCTCAAGACCTTTCCTAAGCAAGACCATTGATGAGCTAAGGGATTTTCGAGCTAGAAACACAAGAATTGGAGCTTAAAATTTGGGGATTAATTCTGTTACAACTTGTGGGTTCAATCTTAATTAGAGGTAAGCTTTAAATTATGTTTATGGCCATTGAATTATGAGTTTCCTGGGTTGTTTTAAGAGTGTTCTTGAACCCTTTTAGCTTAATGAATTGAATTGGTTATTTAATGAGTTTTAGGACTGAATCTTTATTGGGTTTTGTTGCTGGGAACATGTTAGAACTATTGTGGTAATTGAATTATAACTTTGGGCTGAATTTCTATTAGATTGGAGTGGATTTGGCTGCTAAAAATGGATGAATTTCTGGGTTCGAGGGGCCAAGTCGCGACTGTGTTCTTGAGAAGTCGCGCCTCTACCTAAGCCCAGGTACCTTGGGCAAGCCTCCGCTTGGGGGGTGCACTGCAACCCGTTAGGGTAAGTTGCGGCCCTTGTGCTTGATAGAAAGGTGGGACTTGCTGATAGGAGGGGCGCGCCACGACCCTTTGAGCTAGGTCGCGGCCTGCCTAGGCATTTTGTCATTAGGGAGTTTGTTTTAAAAGGGAACCTTTTCCTTAGGGCTCAGGATCGATTCCACTACCCGGTTTAGTGGAACTCGAGGCCCCGGAGGCTAGGACTCGGTCTGGAAGCCTATAATCCCTCGTTATTAATGCAATCCTATTTTATGGTTGTGACTAGGGAATCGCTAGAGGCCCAGAACTGAGATCGTGATCGAGGGTAATTCTTATTTATGCTTACTCGGACCTGAGTTAAGAAAAACGCACCCAATGTGTGTTATATGTGACTAGGGCTTGGCCCGACTGCTATATATTATCACGATTAAGGCTTGGGCCCTAAGGATGTTGATGCTTAGGCTATTATTTCACATGTTGATCCATATTTGTTTAAGTGTTTTATGACTATTGTTTGGATCCCGTAGTTAGGGCTTGAGGCCCCGTTACATCATTAGGAATAGTATTGTGAGAATGATCAATCTATGGTTGTATGTGATTAACATGCTTATGTGCGTATTATGTTGGGATATGCTTATCCATATCTTTTTTTGTTTTGAGATATGTTATCCTGGATCAGAGCTTGACTTATTAGTCAGTGGTGCGCAATAGCGCGTCCCGCGCTGGTCGAAAGGCTTATGCTTAAACCATCAACGTACAATTACATTGGTCGACTTTAGGGTCGATGGTAAACCTAGGGGATGGGCTAGCTCTATGGCTAGTGAAATAGAGCTAAGGGCAAGGGCCTTAGGTGACTCTATGGTCACGTAAGTAGGGCATGGGCCTCGGGATTGACTCTAAGGTCATCTACTTTGGGCAGCTGTAATGACCCAATTTTCCTAATAAGGCTTAGGGCCTTGATCAGGGAATCAGGATGGAAAATTTTGGAATTATATGATTATGTGATATTTATGTGTATCATTATGTGATTATGTGAATAATATTATAATTTGACTTGATATGCATGTTTAGGTTTATTAAATATGCATGTGGACGAATTTCTGTTCAATTGGGTAATTTTCATAATTTGGCCCGTTTTGGGTATATTTGGCATATATGTGGTATGTGCATGGTACTTCATCATTATTTGGTTATGCATTGGTTACTCAGCACGAGACGATCCTAGGAGGCAAGCCAATGGGAAAGTCACAAGGGGTCCATACTTGACTGAGAGTGAGTCAAGTGCCATTGTATCCTTTATGTATTCCATTGTGGAAGCGGGAGGACATCATGATGGATTTCGTAGTGGGGCTGCCCAGGATAGTGGGTCAGCATGATTCGATCTAGATTAGTATGGACCATTATATACAAAGTCAGCTTTACTTTTATCAGTAAAGATATGTAACACAGTTGATCAATATGCAGACCTCTATGTGCGAGAGAGATAGTACGCCTTCATGAAATTCGAGGTCTATCTTATCAGATGAGGACTCTGTTATTACTTCCAAGTTTTGGGAAAGGTTACAGAAGGTGATGAGTACACAGTTGGAGTTTAGTACAATTTATTATCCTCAAACTGATGGTAAATCAAAGAGAGTTATCCAATTATTTGAAGGGCACTTTATGAGATGTTGTATGGTAGAGAATGTATAACGCCCATTCATTGGAATGAGATGGATTAGATGGTATATTTGGATTTTGAGGTAGGTCAAAGAATCATTGAGGCTATTGAAAAGGTTAGAGCTCGGATGCTCGCTTCTCAGAGTAAATAGAAAACTTATGTAATTTGAAATGTTGGAACATGGAGTTCCAAGTGGAAGACTGTATCTTCCTTAGAATATCACCAGGGAAAGGGGTGAGATAATAAGGGCAAGTTAAACCCTAGATTAGTAGGACTGTTTGAAATCCTGGATAGGATCAGTCAAGTTTCCTTTGGATTGGCCTTAGCTTTTGCACTGTTAGTAGTATACAATGTATTTCATACACTACAACAAAAACCCATTTCCATAACACAAAAATTTAACACTTTTAAAAAAGTATTATAATATATATAATACTTCCATATTTCTGATCACCTTCCCTTTCCTTTTTTTTCCTCAGTCACCTATATGTATTACTTGCATTGAATGCAAGCATGATGTTATAGACGGATAAAGGCTGATTTATTGCTTAATCTCATGATAATTGCAGAATAGGATTTATCTATATATATAGAGAGAGACACACACACACACATAGGCTGACATTAGGTTACACGTACTATCAAATAACTAGTTAGATATATGAGGCTAATAACCCTAAAATATAGGAAACAGATTAATTAGGGATTTAAACTTAAATTCCCTTATCTGAAAAATATCCAATCCGCAATAGATGTACTTATGTTTACATGTTAATGTTTTGTGTCCTTGTACATGAAAGATTTTTATGTATGTTGCTCCCTCCTAATTGGCATTTGTTTGTGATTGTTACAGTCTGATTATTTACGGAAAATTTCACTGAAGATGCTGTCAATGGAGAATAAGTCTCAGAACAATAATGTACCCAACGCTTTGCCATCCAACCCCACTAAAAGAAGAACCACAGATCCAGGTATAACAATGTGTTGTTAAATGGCAGCCAAAAAAATGTGTTTCTTATGGGATACAAAATGCATTTATCAATCAAATTCTATTTTGTTCCATCCTCTTCCAAATTTTATGCTTTACTTTGGCATGTGGAGTAATTATGTATGCAGTCATATTATAGCTCTTAGGAGCTTAATTTGGTAGTTAGAGGATCATGACTCATTCTCGTTGGGTCAACTATCAGAAAAATATAATTTTTTTACATCTGCATTGGTAGGGATGTAATGGGGGAACATAAATGCTCATTATTTCAAATTATCCTTAATAAAAGTGTTGCTTGGATAGGATCTGTTGTCATTCCACCTCAAGTACACAATCAAGGGCAATCACTTGTAATTCCATTGTCATCTAATCAGGGCCAAACTCGACAACAACTACTATCTCAGAATGTTCAGAATTCTGTTGCTATTCAGAGTTCTTCCAGTGTATCATCTACTCTTCTTCCTCCCACAAGCTTAAGTCAAAATATTCCTGGTAATTCACAGAACACAGTAGGCTATGCTAATACTCACAGGAAAATGCAAGTAAGGCAACAGGTCCCCCAACAACAGCAACAATCCCAAAATCAGCAGCAGTATCTTTACCAGCAGCAACTTGTAAAGCCAAAGTTCCCGCAGGGAAATGTCCCCCAATCAATCCTACAATCTCACATCCAACAGTAGCAACAACAGCAACAAAACGTATTATAATCAACTCAGTTACAATCATCTCAGCAAGTTGTTGTGCAAACATCATCTGCTATGCAACCTCCCCAAATCCAATCATCTGTCCCAAGTATTCAGCAGAATCAGTCATCATCAATTCAATAGTCATCTAAAGCCATGCTCCAGACTCATCCTCAATCTGTTATTAGACCACAGTCGCATTCTCAATAGGCTAATGTTGCTCACCAACAAAAAACACAAGTGTCACAGCAGCAGCAGCAGCAACAGTAGCTTATAAGTCAACAGAAAAATACTACAAACATGCAACAAAGTCACTTAATTGGACAACATAACAATGTTGGAGATTTACAGCAGCAACAGAGGCTACTTAGCCAGCAGAATACTCTCTCAAACCTGCAACAGCAACAGCTAATGGCTCCACAAAGTAACATTTCAAATTTGCATCAACAACAATTAGGCCCCCAAAGTAACGGGTTACAACAGCAGCTGCATGGAACTCAGACTGGTAACTCAAGCATGAAAACTAATTAGCACTCTATGCAGATGCGACAACAATAATCCAAAGTTCCAATGCAGGAACAATTGAAACAGAGTGGATCTAATTTGCTTCCATCTCAAGCACAACAACCACAACAGCAAATTGTGTTTGCAACAACAGCCAAATCCACTACAACGTGAAATGAGGCTTCAACCATCTGGTCAAAATGTAATTGATCAGCAAAAGCAGTTATATCAACCACAGAGACCTCTTCTAGAGACATCATCAAGTATGTTGTTGCCTTGTATAGTTTTGCATTGTTTTAAAGGTTTCTATAATTAGCAATTTTGCATTTCTCATATGATATTATGTGAACATCCTTTTGTAGCATCTGTCGATTCATCTGCAATTGGACATGCGAGTGGAGTTGATTGGCAAGAAGAGGTTTACCAGAAGGTAATATGACTTGTTCATCAAACTAATTCCACCTATCAAGCTAGGATTCTGTAGCTGTTATGGAAGTAATTAAGATAATTGTAGATGACCAAGAATGTGAAACATACATGCAGTAATAAACTATAAATATCTGATTGGGAGGATAAAAAAACGATGAAGACATTATGTGAATGACAGAAATTATGGTTGTTATTATATTTCATAAAAGCATGTATTATGTAGCTGACTGATGCATGTTAATTTATGTTATCGGCACCTAAAAAAGTTAAAGTTAACTGTTTTTTTTCATGAATTGTATCAGAAAATTGCTGGCAAATTACAGCAGGTACGTTCTCATTTTTACTTACAAGGATGAGTTCAAAAATATATGAAATTTAATTAAAATAAACAAATAAATGAAAACCCATAGTATAAAAGTAGAAAAGGGAAAGAAATTTAAACTTTTTAGCTTAAGTGAACCTTTTCTTATACTGTAAGCTTACTTGAGTCTGTTTTTTCTTTTGCCAGCTTGATTCTCTTCCACAACAACCAAAGTCAGAGCAGCTTGATAAGCTGAAATTATTTAAGAGCACTTTGGAACACACTATTCAATTTTTATAGGTTCCGAAAGTCAACATTATTCCTGGGTATAAGGTGAAATTGGTTCACACTGAGAAACAGATAATAAGTTTTATTAATACAAATAGGCCAAGGATGCCTGTTTCTCAATTGCAACAAGGACACGCCTCATGTCATATGCACTCCATGCACCAGCCGCAATCTCAAATTAATCAAGTCCAATCTCATGAAAACCAAATGAATCCTCAATTGCAATCAAAGAATGTGCAGAGCTCTGTGGGACCAATGCCGCAAAACAGTATGACGAGCTTCCAACAAAATTCTATGCCTGCTTTGTCTGTAGTTTCAACAACGCAGAAAAATGTGATGAACACACTGCAATCCAATTCCAATGTGGATTCAGGACAAGGAAATGCACTAAACTCATTGCAGCAAACTTCTGTGATTGCTCTTCAATAGGCAAACATTAATGCCTTGTCATCCCAGAATGGGATTAATAACCTTCAGTTGAATTCTAATATGGTTCAGCACCAGCATATGAAGCAACAATAGGAGCAGCAAATGAAACAACAACAGTATCAGCAGCGACAGATGCAACAGCAAATATTGCAGCACCAGAAGCAGCAAATATTGCAGCAACAACAGCAAAAACAATAGCAGCAGCAACATCAGCAACAACAACAACAAAATCTACTTTCCACAACACATAATTATAAGTCTTTTGAAAATGTACTATAATATATACTATGTAAAAAAGGTAATAGAAATAAAATTTAAAAAAAACAAGCCTACTCCCATAACCACCATCGTCTCTTTCTCCTTCTCCTTCTCCTTCTCCTTCTCGTCTTTTTTCTCTTCCCTTCACCCTAGCTGCCCCTCCTGTAACCACCATCATCCTCAGCTCCGACCACCTAACCACCATCCTCACAACCCTTTTTCTCAATCCTATTATATTTTTCAATTCTCTACCAACAATTGGTTTTAAACTACTATGTTATCCGATTTTTGGGGCAGTGCATTAGGGTTGGACTTTAGGGAGGGCACCTGTATATGATGTTAATATGTAACTTGGTTCATTGACTTTGCAGTATTTCGATGGATATGGGTATCATGGTACCTCATTTGAGCAGACATATCGATGTTACCCTTCATCCTTTATCGATAAGGTTAGTTTTGCTCCTCACTCAGTTCAGACTTCTTCTAGAATGTTTCACTATTAGATGTTCTGTTTTTATATTTTAACAACCTCCTGCATTATTCAGTGTTTAGAGTCTATTGTAGCTGTGATTTATGTGGTGTTTAGAATAGCCTACCAAAACCTTCATTAAAGTAAGGTGTTGTGGATACAAAGAATCTAGAACATTACCTTCTAAGTTCATAAAAATTCTATGTAGATCATTTCCTCTGTTCGTATGGTTGCCAATTTTCCACCCATCCTTCACAGAATCGTTTACATCAATTAGCCAAATAGCCAGTCTAAATTTAATTCAGTTTTCTTATGCTATTTTTCTGGCATGCATGTTACCTATCTTTTGGTTGAGACAATTTATTCTTCAAAAACAGAATTTGAGCAGAAACATTATGTTATTTTAACCATTGCATTTTATTTTTATAGAAGCTAGAAGCTAAAAGTTAGATAAGAAAATGAGATAAAAATATTGCTAGACAATTTTATTGTGACAGTCTTATCTCCATGAAGTTTAATAAAAAGGTCCAATTGTTATGAGACATGTCTAGAATCCGTTCTTTTTTGTTTTTCCTCTTCTTTTTTTATATAATTCTTTTGGATGCTCCTTCTCATGATTAATTCAGTATTGATTATATTTTTTAGCTCATTACAAGTGTTGAATCACAAGTATTGTATTGTATGTATTTGGTTTCGATTCATGTTAGGGTGATTGGTGCAGGATAATTGGCCTTCTGTGATGTTTGCAATGGCAGGAGGGGTGGTACTTAGCCTTGGAAATCTCTCAACTCAGTATGCTTGGGCTTTTATTGGCTTATCAATCACAGAAGTGATCACTGCAAGCATAACAGTTGTTATAGGCCCCTTCTTTTATGCTCTCTCTCTTTCTCTGACCATTTCTAAATATTGATGTTTGTTTGTGTTGCTCTTATAGATACTGAATTTTTTGCTTCTGTTGCGATCTTTAATGGTGACAGGAACAACCTCGAATTACTTTTTAGACAATAGAATTAATAAAGACGAGATCCTTTTCCCTGGCGTTGGCTGCTTCTTGGTTGTAGTTTGCCTTGCTTCTACTGTCCACTCATCTAATGCAGTTGATAATAAAGAAAAGCTTGAAGGTTTTTCATCTAAAGAGGGGTATGTTTCATTCATTAAATGTTAAGGTTATCAAAGAATTATCTTGTTTTCATTCATTTTTAAAAATAAAATCATCGAGCTTGTTGAGTAATGCAATTTTTACTTAATTGTTTTGTTTGATGGTGCACTTAAGGATAATTAGAATGAGCAGAAAACTAGTTGTACCACTATAGATGGCACTGTAAAAGACAATAATTTTTAGTATGGAAAATCAATTAAAATTCTCACATTTAGATGAAAAGTGATAATCTTGTGTTGCAAAAATACTACACAGCAATATTTGGACGTTCATCACCTAACATTCAAATCCAAACATCTCAGATTCTCTATCACATTTAATAATTATAATTCTTGCTATAGGTGTTTGGGAAAAGCACTCTCATTGGACTGTCCATATGTTTCTTTGCTGGTGTTTGCTTTTCTCTATTCTCACCAACATTCAACTTGGCAACAAATGATCAATGGCATACATTGAAAGATGGGGTTCCTCACTTGGTTGTCTACACTGCATTCTTTTACTTCTCAATATCTTGCTTTTTCCTTGCTATAATCCTCACATCACATTCCTTTACTACCCTGTGCTGGACTTACCGAAATCATCATTCAAGGCTTATATGTTGAATATTTAAGACTACTTGAATACTTTAAGAACATTTTGTTGTTGATGATAGTGTTGAATGTTTTCAACTAATTTGTGGATTGTTAATATAATGTTGAATGTTTTTACTATTTGTTATTTGAAAATCAAGTACATTTGATGATGCTAGTACATATTAGAAAGCTAATTTTAATTATATAAAAAAATTAAAATATAATAGAATAAATTAGTGTTATATAAATGAATATATAATGAGAATTTAAACCTATCTAAATACTAAAATAATACAAAAAATGTGTTATAATATCTATTACAATAACACTTTTTATAATTAAAGAATTTTGTTATGCAAACTTTATTATATAACACAAATAATGTGTTATACTAAAGTGTAGTATAACACAAAAATGTGTTATACTAAAGTGTAGTATAACACAAATTTATAAGTATTGAAATGTGTTATATAATCGACTATAAATAATATAATTAAACACTTATCTATTTATTAAAATAACACAGAAAGTGTGTTATCGTTGACAGTATAATAACACATCTGTATAACAATGATAAAGTGTTATGTAAAGTACCCTGACCTACGATAACATAGTCGGTCTTAACACATCATAAAGTGTTATGGTATGTTTTGATAACACATTTTTGGTGTTATTAAAAGCATTTTTTCTTGTAGTGATATTTCTAGGTTGAGGAAACACGTGCTAGATCAGACTCGTGTATTGAGTTATGAGAATTTGGAATTCGATGTTAAGTTATCCTGTAAAGGGTAGCCAGCTGAGATATGAGATAGAAAGAACAAGGTTCAAAGAGACAAAGTCGTACCTTGAGTTAAGGTATGAAACAAAAACAGTAAGGTCGAGGGAGCGATCTGGGAACTGGAATCATTTATGCGGGATTGATTTTCTGAGCTACTCAGATAAAATTTCGAGGAAGAAATTTCTGTAAGGTGGGGATAGTTGTAATGACCCAAATTTCCTAATAAGGCTTAGGGCCTTGATTATGGGGCCAGGATGGAAACTTTTAGAATGATGTGATTAAGGTGATATTTATGTGTATCATTATGTGATTATGTGAATAATATCATAATATGACTTGATATGCATGTTTAGGTGTATTAAATATGCATGTGGACCCATTTCTGTTCAATTGGGTAATTTTCATAATTTGGCCCGTTCATATTTGGAATATATGTTGTATGTGTGTGTTACTTCATTATTATTTGGTTTTGCATGGGTTACTCAGCACGAGATGATCCTAGGAGGCAAGCTAGTGGGAAAGTCACAACGGGATCCATACTTGCCTTAGAGTGAGTCAAGGGATATTTAGCACATTACCGATATATTGGGTCATGGGAATAAATATTTGATGATAAATTGGGAGATAGTGAGATCAGGGGGAAATTCTAGGAATTTTGACTATTTCACCCTGTGGGCGTTTTTGGGACCCCTAGCATTAGGATTTGCTTGATTATACTTAAGCTTGAAGTAACCTATTAAAATTAGAAAAGAACATTCTCTCTTCCTCTCGTTCCCTTTTCGACACCCAATCACATTTTCGAAGGAAACTTGAGTTTTAGGACTCGAATTCAAGCAAGGATCGAGGCATAGCGATTCTAGGGAAGATTACAAGCTTATTAACTGGAGGATTTAGTTGGGAGACGACTTAATCGGAGGTAATGCAAGTTTTTAAGTTCTATGTTTTTAAACATTTTAAGCATTTATTGGATTTTATGTTTTGATGATTTTTTGGATGAATTGAAGCTTGGGTTTTATTGGTGTTGGATAATTAGGATGTTTGGGAGCTTTGATTTTGGGATTTGGATATGTTTGCGTAGGATTTTGGAAGGTTCTAAGTGGGAAAAGTCAAAGGATGTGGCTGATTTCATGGTCAAGTCGTGAACTTGTTCTAGCAAGTCGCGACATTGATGAAGCCAGGAGGAGGAAGCCTGGGGGGCACGCTGCGAACTAAGAGGGGTCAAGTCGCAGCCTGTACCCAGAGCCTAGGCAAGGGGCTCTCTGACTTGGGGCAAGTCACGACCGGCTTGTGCATTTTTGCCTACATTTGGTTTTTAATCATGGGAACTTAATTCTAAGGGCCTGGGATCGATCCTATTACCCAGTTGAGTAGGATTCGATGTCCCAGAGGCTAGGTTTGGGTCTAAAAGTATTTATTTACTCATTTTTTTATGATTTTTTATATTATGGTTGTGACTAGGTTATCGCTAGGGGCTTGGAAACACGATCGTGCTTGTGGCTCATTTATTGGTAACCTGTGCTTGGACCAAAGGTAAGAAAACGGCACCCAAAATGTGATGCATGTGATGCATAAGATACATGTGATTAGGGCATGGCATGAATGTTGAATATGGGATTGATCAAAGCTTGAGTCTCTATAAATATGCATGATCATAATTATGCTAGCGAATGTTGAGTAAGCATGTTGAATGCCTTATATTTGGATATTTGACATATGATATATGCCTAGGTGCATTGCTTATTTGTGAGTGGTACTGACTCATTAGTTAGAAAAAACATGAATCATATGGAATTGACCTACGAGTCAAGAGCAGCATAAGTGTATTGAACACAGAGCCAAATGATTAGATCTAATCAACATGAGCATTAAATGAATCATCATGAGCATTAAATGCTTGAATGACCTAAAGTTCGATGAAAATAAAAGCGCTTGTCTAGTCTAAAGGCTAGTTACATAGAGCCAAGGCCAAAAGGCTCAGGTGACTATAATGTCACATGGCTTAGGGTGTGGAGCCCAAGTTCATGAATCATTAGTCACTTATCTGATTAAAGTGCAGAGCCCAAGTGTGAGACTCATTAGTCACCTATCAAGTTCGTGTCTCATTAGTCGATTATCTAGTTCAAGTTCGTGACTCATTAGTCACTTATCTGGTTCAAGTGCGTGACTCATTAGTCACTTATTTGGTTCAAGTATGTGACTAATTTGTCACTTATCTGATTAGGGTGCAAAGCCCAAGTGTGTGACTCATTTGTCACCTATTCAAAGATGGACACATTGGCCATCTATTCAAAGATTGACTTGATAGTCATCTATACAGGGGTCAGGGCCCTAATCATTTATTTGTCTTGTCTGCATGCATGAATAAGGTTATTAAATCTAGGCATGCTATTATGATTCAGTGACATGTTATTACCTGTTCATGAGCATATTGAGTTTTCTTGCTGAGCCTCGGCTCATAGGTCCTATGTGGTGCAGGTAAAGGCAAAAGAAAGTTGGACCATCGTTGAGTTAGAGAGCTTAGGTGACCATGTGTACATATGCGGCTGCTCGACCACCACAGTCGAGGGTTCAAAGAGGAACTAGGGTTAAACCCTATTTTTCCGCTTAGGTCGGCTGGTTGTAAATATTTTATTGTAATTAATCCTTTAAATATATTTTTGGATCCCAATGAATACAGTAAACGTTTTAGTGAAACGTTGTATCTTTGACCAAAATTTTTAACCCTAAACCGTTAATCAAACTTAGTTACACGATTATTTCCAAATGACTTGGTTAGCGATTTTAGCACTGTTTAAAATGCACAGCGTAACGGTCCCTAGGTAGTAGGGCATTACAATAGCGGCCCCAAATTGGTCTAATTACCACTTGCTTGTATTTCAATGATTGTTTTTGTGGATTTATATTGCTGGATGGTTAAAGGGGTATCTAGAGGTTTATATATTTCATGCTTAGGCACATGTTGTGTCTTCTTGCTGAGCCATGGCTCATGGGTGCTTTGTGGTGCAAGTAAGGGGAAAGGAAAGCTTGACTAGCAGTTGCTCGACCACCACGGCCAAGGACATCTCAGAGGTAGCCCTGTTTTTGCCGCTTAGGCCGGCTGGATGTAATTTTAATGAATATTCACTTTTTTATAATCTGGTTGTAATGTTTTGGGATCCCATGTTTGTACAAAACTTTTTATATAAAAGTCAATGTTTCTTTTGACCAAAAATGTTAACCCTAACCCTTGACATTAACCTTAGTTACACATTTTGAACCGAATGACTTGGTTAGCAAGTCTGACATAATTTTAAAGTACACAGTGTAACGGTCCTGGATTAGTAGGACGTTACACGCACCCTATCCTACTAGCTCTCATGTGATCCCAATCATCTTCCACTGGGAAGCACTTTAGGGCTCTTCCATTGAAGTCGCCCATGTCTTCAATTTATCTTGTGAGCGTACTCTCCCACATTTCAGTCTTCAGATGCAATCCTGCAGTGATAGCCATCTTAAGATCGTCCTGTGGAAACCATCCCACTTTAGCCATTTCAATATTGAAGCGTTGAATGTACTCCCTTAAACTTTCACCTTCGCCTTGCTTTACACATACGAGGTTCCCAAAGGGTGCCCTGTAGCCATGGGAAGTGCGGTGTTACCGATAGGAATCTCCTTCATAAGGCGCCATGACAGTGCCTTGGAATGAGTTACTTTTGATTGGCGTGGGAGAGGGCGTGTTGGTTTCTCCCTTGGGAGTTGAGCATTTGTATTGAACTCCTCTGCCCTCATCCTTTCCCTTTGTGCGACTGCTATTCTGCTTCTAAGATCCTATTTGGTTGCATCAAGATCCTTCCTCCTTGCACTCAACGAACTCAAGAGGTTGATGGTGGGTGAAGGTTGTATCATAATCTCCTTCATGGGAGAAGTCAAGATAACTCTTTCTCCTTTTATCCCTTCTTTGTTATGTTGGGTTCTGTTTTCCTCATTGACTGGTGCCTTCCTAGAGGTAAGGGTGTATACACCATTTGTAGGCTATCTCTGATATGGAACTCCTACGGCACTCCAAGAATGAAGAGCGGTCCCTTGACGGCTAGATTCTTCAATTTCCAATAGGAGTGGTCATTTCCTTTCCTCCATGTTCTTCCCTCACATACTTGGCGAACGGTACATCGGACTTTCCTTGTACCATGCAATTGAGCACCTCAAACATTTTTGCATTGTTTGTTCTAACTTTTTGTTTTTAGTGCATAGTTCATCTATCTCTCTCTCATTGGCTTGAGTTTTGATTTCCTCGGTGACTTTGGGGTCTAATTTTTGGGGGTTTAGTCCCCCATGGATCATCATTTCCATAGGTCCCGATGATATGGCGGCTGTCCTAAAGGAGGTGTTGTAACACTCCCTGGCTTCTCCTTGTTCTCCTTTCAAGCTTGCCACTCCACCTGGGGTGGGGAACTTAACAGATAAGTGATATATTGGGATCACCGCCTTAAATTTTCTCAGGGAGGATCACCCTAATACAACATTGAAAGCCAAAGTGCATTATACTACAACAAATTTACCATGACAGTGGTTTTTTTTGGGGTTGTTCCCCCATTGTTAAGGCTAACTCAATTGTTCCTAAGGTTTATATCGAGTCCCTAGTGAATCCGTATAAGATGGTATGGAAGGGTCTCAAGTTCCAAACGCCCAAGCCCATCTTCTCCAATGCGGGGTGATATGTGATATCTACGGAGTTACCATCATCCACGAGGACCCGAAGCACTCTCATATTTGCTAATTGGATGGTTAGAACCAGGGGGTCGTTGTGGGAGAAATGCACCCCTTGTGCGTCTTCCTCCGTGAATGTTATCGAATCATTTTACCCTATAAATCACTTTGGGTGTTGTTATCCAGATTTCCGGATAGCGTTTAGATTGATGACCTCGGGGAAGCAGAATTATCGATGTCTTTCACGGAGGGTGACCAGAGCTCGCGGATGGACAGAAAGGCTTCGCCTCTCCTGTTTAGTATCCGGATTACTCTTCCAAGCAAGCACAACACGGAAACTCGTCGACTCTCCCGGACTCCCGAAGGATACCCCTCGGGGAGGCCTCTTCCAGGAGAGGCTCTTCGAGTGGTCTCCGCGGAAGCAGTTCCGTTCCTCGCACAGAACAAAACCGAACGGTCGAGTCCGGGAGAAGGCATATTTGGAATGATATCCGTCTGACACAGGATCCCGCCTGACACGCCCGTCAGGTCAAAGCCGCACACATCCCAGCACGCCTAAGGGTACCTTTTCGCCTACTGTTCCGCTGACAACTTGGAAAAGACGGCTGACTTTGTGTGTTCCCCATACTTTCACGTAAATATACCCACATAGAGTCTGGTAGCCATGCTACTACAGTAATTGTATCCCCTATTTATGGCTGGTGTAATTAAGACTCATGGATGTAGAGAAAAACCCTAATCCGAAACCCTAGCTATAAAGACCCCTTCATTTCACAAGAAGAGGGACGACCAACAAATCACATAGCAAAAACTCTACCAAAATCTCTCTAGCTTCATCTTCTTCAAGAGAACCCGAGAGAAACATTGTGAGTGTGTGAAGTTCTTGTGCACCAGCCATCTTACTGTAACCTTTTCCAAGTATAATAACATCGACTCGTGGACTAGGGCTTGTTAACGCCTGAACCACGTAAAAACACTGTTTGTTTAGTTACATTTCAGCATTTCTACAGTTCTTATCTTTTTATTATTCTGTTAGTTATTCGTTTCCGAAAAACTCGGTAAACATTTTGGTGCTTTCATTGAGAGCTGTAGGAAGTTGTTAGTCAGCTCTTTTTCTGTGTACGTTTTTTGTATTCACTTCGTACTAAAGAGATGGTGACTACGAGAAAATCCGCTGTTGACAAAAATGCTACGGTCAACCCCGATACCGTGATGGAAGATGTGGTGCAAAGCGAACCCTTAGACTACCAAGGTGAAGACCCAACATCCCGCCAGGATCAGGTCAGTACCGAAGATACAACATACTTAGAAGACGAAGAAGAGTATGTCCAAGACGGTTATTACAAGGACGGCTGCTACTATGAGAAGGACCCAGAACTGGTCCAAGTAGCCGAAGAACTGGTGGCCACTAAGGCCAAGCTTGCTGAGCAGGAGCGCGTCTCCGAAAGAATGCAACGCATGATGGAACGCCTCCAAAGTAAGTTCGGAGATCTAGGCGACTCGGACGAGGATGCCTCTGTTCGAGGTGGGGCTGATGCCCCCATGCCGGATCCACCCGCTGCTGGACCATCCAATGCCGCCCCTAACAAGGGCAAAGAAAAAGTTGGAGAGCCTGTGTGCGCTGACGCCCCTGCACCTCCTAAAGGCGTGAATCACCAGGCCGACTGCCCCCCCCCCCCCGCGCGCAGAAGGTCTCTGGCGCTCCTAAGCCCAGACGTCCTTCAGCCCCAAGGGGGCACTCTGTGCCTAAAGGGCCCGGTGCTAAGGCACCCAGGCCTAGGGGAAGGAACAACCGCCCCAGTGATTCCATCAATCAGGACGGTCGGGCTGCGAACTCGCACTCCGAAGATAGCTGGTCCACGGTGGACCTAAGAAGAAGGTTGGAGGCCAAGTATGAAAAGGCCAAAGGGGAAAAGGCCCGGCCTCGCGGAGATGACCTCCGAAATCATATTAATGACAAGCTCCGGGGACGTGACCTCCCGGAAAGTGATACGAAGAGGCTCGAGGAACAGATTGCTGCCTTGACCAAGCTGGTCCGGAAGCAAAGTGGGGCCCTGTCAGATTCTGAGGAGGAAGACCCAGAACCATGTATTAGGAGGATCGCGGAAACGTCCCTCCCGGATAACTTCAAAATGCCTCACATAGAATTATATGATGGGAGGACAGACCCGCGTACCCACCTAGCTAAATACAATAAAATGATGCAAGTGGCGCGTGTCAGTGAGGACGCCAAATGCATGTGCTTCTCACTCACCCTTACCAAGTCCGCGGAGGACTGGTGGAAAAGATTAGCTCCCGGATCAATCCACAGTTGGAAGGAGCTACAGTCCGCGTTTAGGAGGCAGTTTATTGCTGCCCGCGACCACGACATGGAGGTTGGTTCCTTAACCAACATCAAGCAGCAACCCACTGAGAACCTCAAAGCTTTCATTCAGAGAATGATGGAAGCTGCTGCAAAAACCAAGGTCAGCGATGACATGAAGCTGATCGCCCTTCAATCGGGCCTTACTGTCGGCTCCCTGCTATGGGGGGAAATGCAAAGGAGACGGGCAGAAACACTGTCCGAATTCATGTCAAAAGCTCAGGGAATCATCAACCTTGAGGATGCCTACCAGCAGGCCTTTGGAGTTCCCCCGGCTCCAACCCCTTCCGTGACTGCGCCGAGCTTTGCTTCGCAAGCTCCCGCACCAGCCCTCACGCTTCCAGGAGCCCGATTCACTCCAAGTGTGTATGGGCCTTCCGCGTCTGCTCAGACGCCGAGTCAAACCCATTTCTCTGGATACGGAGCAGTACAAACTGGATGTAGTATCGCTCCTGGCATGCCGCAGCCGCAAGCGGAAGCCCCAGAACGAAATTTGAGCCAATCGCGGAGCAAACAAAGCGGAAGAAACTCCAACCGGGGAGACCATTCAAAGAAACCCCGAAAGGACTATGAGCCCAAGTTCACGGAATATACCAGTTTGATAGACTCGCGAGAGAATGTCTATCGGGCGACCTGCAATATGGTCAACTACAGGAAGCCCCCGAAAGTGTCTCACGGAGGAAGGCGTCCGCGAGACTCCAATAAGAGGTGTGAGTTTCACGGAGACGTGGGGCACACCACAAATGAGTGCCTTCAGCTGAAGGATGAGATCGAGTCCCTGGCAAGAGCGGGACACCTCGGTCAGTGGGTGAGGATACCCATTATCTATCCCGGACAGGGGGTAGTTCACGGAGCTGCATATTCCCCGGGACAGAGGGGGGCCGCTAGCGCTCCTGGAGCCGGTCTCCCCCAAGCTCCCGGGTCTCAGTTCCCAGCACTTCCTGCTCCACCTGCTCCGGCGCCCATTGCCTTGTTGGCTCCAGGACCAGGCAACCCATATCCACCCGGCCTTGCTCCGCCACCCGTTGACGGACACGTCGCCACCATTTCCGGAGGACCACACCTTGCCGGAAGTACCCGCAACTCCCAGAAGAGGTACTTGAAGGAGTTAGAGCACGCCGAGGAGATGTGCGCTTTGGTCCAATCACCTGCTCAACGTCCCCGAATGATGGATCTTCCCATCACCTTCACGGAGGACGATGCTCGACATGTGCACTTCCCCCACAACGATCCCCTCGTAGTGGAAGCCCAGATTGCCAATAAGAAGGTCTCACGGATCTTGATCGATAACGGAAGCTCCGTGAACATCCTCTTCAAAGCGGCCTTCCACGCGATCGGATTGACCGAGACGGACCTGGCCCCATGCCCCATCCAGCTTCAAGGGTTCAATGGGGACGCACTCATGCCATTAGGCAAAATTCAACTGCCAGTCACCCTCAGAGGAGAAAGCGACGCTTGTGCCTTCAAGCATAGCACATTCGTGGTGGTCGACTGCCCCACGGCGTATAATGCCATCTTAGGCCGACCGGTCCTGATCGATTGTGGGGCCATAACCTCGATACGCCACTTATGCTTGAAGTTTCCATGCGACGATGAGCGTATTGGCACCCTCCGAGGAGACCAAAGAAGTGCACGGAGCTGTTATAATGTCTCCGTCCGAGCCGTCTGCACGGTCCGAGAGACGTTTGCTGCCATTCCTTTGGCGGAAGTATCGCCAGAAACTGGGGGTGCTCAGGATGCATACTTTGACGAACTCGACCCAAGAGTGGGAATCGAGAAAGCGATAGAGCCGATGGAGGAAGTCGAAGAGGTGATCCTCAACCCGGGAGAACCCACCAAGGTCATTCAGGTGGGGAAAAACCTGCCGTCGGCCGTTCGAGATAAGATCGTGGCCACTGTGAAGGATAATCAGGATATCCTGGCATGGTGCCACACTGATATGATGGGGATTAATCCCAATGTTGCGTGCCACGCACTCAACATAGACCCATCTGCAACTCCAATTCGCCAAAAGAGGAGGCCGCTGGACCCAGTGAGAGCCGAAGCCGTCAAAGCTGAGGTGGACAAATTGATGTCCATAGGCTTTCTCCAGGAGTCACACTATCCCGTGTGGTTGGCCAACCCAGTTCTGGTCCCGAAACCCGATGGGTCCTGGAGAATGTGCATTGACTTCACGGACCTAAACAAGGCCTGCCCGAAAGATTGTTTCCCTCTCCCGTGAATTGATCAGATGGTAGACGCTACTTCCGGGTATGAACTCTTATCCTTCATGGATGCGTACTCCGGATACAACCAGATCAAGATGCATGTCGCGGACCAGGAACACACCAGCTTCCTCACGGATAAGGGTGTCTACTGTTACGTGGTCATGCCTTTCGGTTTGAAGAATGCTGGGGCGACATACCAGCGTCTGGTAAACAGAATGTTCAAGGACCAACTGGGGAGGAACATGGAAGTGTACGTGGACAACATGTTGGTAAAGTCCAAGACCTCCGGGGACCACAGTAACGACCTTGAGGAAGCTTTCGCCGTGATCCGAAAGTACGGGATGAAACTAAATCCAAAGAAATGTACTTTCGGGGTCTCGTCTGGGATGTTCCTCGGTTTTATTGTCAGCTCCCGCGGAGTGGAAGCCAACCCTGAGAAAATAAAGGCGTTCATAGATATGCCTTCCCCCCGGAAGCATAAGGATGTCCAGAGCGTTACCGGAAGGATAGCTGCTCTCAGCCGCTTCGTATCCAAGGCCACTGACAAGTGTATCCCCTTCTTCAATGTTCTGCGAGGGAACAAGAAGTTCGAGTGGACCCCCGAATGCGAAGCAGCCTTCCAACACCTCAAAGAACATTTAACCCGAGCTCCCATTCTGTCCAACCTGTCGAAGGAGAGGCGTTGTTCTTATACTTAGCTGTGACTGAGCACGCAGTAAGTGCCGCTCTCGTCCGGGAAGATGGCCGTATCCAGCTCCCTGTGTATTACGTAAGCAAGAGGTTATTGGACGCCGAGTCCAGATATTCGATGATCGAGAAACTCTCCCTCTGCTTGCTGATCGCTTCACGGAAGCTGAGGCCATATTTCCAGGCGCACACCATCAAAGTACTCACCAACCACCCTCCCCGACAAGTCCTGCAGAAGCCCGAGTCTTCTGGCAGATTGCTTAAGTGGGCCATGGAACTGAGCCAGTTCGACATCCACTACCAACCGCGTGTTTCCATAAAAGGTCAAGCTCTCGCGGACTTTATTGTGGAATGCTCGGGAATGAATGACCTCCCAGAAGATCCTGTCCCGGAACTTCCCACCTGGAAGGTCTATGTAGACGGAGCCTCAAATGAAAAAGGAGCTGGAGCGGGGGTCATCCTAATATCTCCCCAAGGGCATCAGCTCCAGAGCGCCATCCGTTTCGCGTTCCCATCATCCAACAACGAGGCAGAACACGAAGCCATGTTAGCTGGGTTACGACTGGCCAGAGAAGTCGGAGCCCAAAAAATCGAAGTATACAGCGACTCCCTACTTGTGGTAAACCAAATATCCGGAGAATACCAGACGAAAGGCGAAAGGATGGCTGCCTACGTGTCTCTCTCCCGCGACCTACTGCAGCATTTCAAAGGCTACCAAATCCGCCAGGTCCCCCGGGACCAGAACTCACTCGCGGACACGCTGGCCAAGCTTGCAACGGACCCGGAGATTGAACAGTATGGCTTAGTCCCCATCGGGCACTTAGAAGCCCCCAGTACTGAGACGCGAAGGATAAACACCATCATCGACCATTCCCACTCCTGGATAGGACCCATCCTCAGATTTCTCACCACCGGAGAGCTCCCCACTGATAAAGCTGACGCAAGGAAGCTCCAATATCAAGCTCCCCGATACGTGGTTATGGATGGAAAGCTTTACCGCAGGGGGTTGTCCATACCCTTCCTTAGGTGTGTTGCCGGAACCGAAGTCAGCACCATCATCCATGACATTCACGGAGGCTTCTGTGGCGATCATACCTCCGGGCTGAGCCTCTCCAAAAAGATCCTTCGACAAGGATACTTCTGGCCCACCATGAAGAAGGATTGTGTGGATTATGTCAGGACATGTGAGCAGTGCCAGAGGTACGCCAAGGTTCCGCGAGCGCCGCCTACAAAAATTACCCTAATGACCAGCCCCTGGCCGTTCGCCGTTTAGGGCATTGACCTAGTAGGTTCCCTCCCAACTGGAAAGGGTGGAGTGAAGTACGCCATAGTCGCGGTAGACTACTTCACCAAATGGGCTGAAGCTGAACCTATGAACACGGTCACATCTAAAAAAGCACTGGATTTTGTCATCAGGAATATAGTGTGTCGTTTTGGGCTTCCTCGGAAAATTGTGTCCGACAACGGAAAGCAGTTTGACAGTGAACACTTCACGAACTTCTGTGCTTCGCATGGAATTATCAAAAGCTTTTCCGCAGTCGCCAGACCCCGGGCTAATGGGCAAGTGGAAGCTGTAAACAAAATATTAAAGACCACGTTGAAGAAAAAACTCCAAGCCTGCAAGGCTCACTGGCCGGAAGAACTTCCGCGAGTACTTTGGGCCTATCGCACAACAGAGAGAACTTCGACGGGGCACACGCCTTATTCCATGACCTTCGGTTGCGAGGCCGTCATCCCAGTAGAAGCTATGATCCCCTCTCACAGGCAAGACACCTATGATCCTACCCGGAACCATGCCCTCCTCCAATAGTCCTTGGACATGATCGAGGAGCTCCGGGAGCAGTCGCAGGTCCAACTAAAAATGTACCAAGGCAAGATAGCCCGACACTTTAACATGAGAGTCCAGAGCCGTACATTCGAAGTTGGGGATCTTGTCCTACGGAGAGTATTTCCTGCTACGCAGGACCCGGGAGTGGGAGTCCTCGGACCCAACTGGGAAGGCCCCTACGAAGTCCAAGAAAAAGTGGGCCATGGGACGTATCACTTAAAGAGACTCGACGGATCTAAAGTCCCGCGCGCCTGGAACGCGGAGCACCTCCGCCGTTACTACCAGTAGGCCCCGGACCATCCAGTCGGAAGTCCTTGGTGAAAATAACAAAAGTGAAAAATGTGGAAATAATCCTCCCTGTTGTAAAACTCGCGCCTAGCAGGCTAATTTAATGAAACACGGAGAGATTCACTCCGCTTTTACTGCACTTTTTATCCCTGTGTTCAAAGCTGCGTTTTAACAAGTGACCACGCGGTCCGGAGACGTCCGGACCCCACGCTCACTTGGGGGGTATACATGGCTAAGGCATAGCCATACGCCCCTTGAACAAAACGTACACAGAACACCACTTATGTGCTAGCATTGTGTTTGAAATTTTTAAATTGTTTGAAATGTTTAAATTGTTGAGCTTAGGTTTATTTGTTGCCATGAACATGCTTGCATTACGTGTCGTATGTGCATTATGTGCTTATGTGAAAATTGCCATGGAAATGCCTGCCATTACGTATCATAAGAATTATCTCCTGTGTAGCCCAGCCATGGACGGGAGTGGGGGTTGAGGCACGTTCATAGAGCTACGCCAAAACACCCCCAACTCCCTGACAAGTCCTTTGCAGAAAGATCCGCGAACGCTGTAGAGCTTTGCTTCGCAAGCTCCAGCTCAGGGTCCCGCAAGGCGAAAGATGGAAAGATCCGCGAGCGCTGTAGAGCTTTGCTTCGCAAGCTCCAGCTCAGGGTCCCGCAAGGCGAAAGATGGCAAGATCCGCGAGCGCTGTAGAGCTTTGCTTCGCAAGCTCCAGCTCCGGGTCCCGCAAGGCGAAAGATGGCAAGATCCGCGAGCGCTGTAGAGCTTTGCCTCGCAAGCTCCAGCTCCGGATCCCGCAAGGCGAAAGATGGCAAGATCCGCGAGCGCTGTAGAGCTTTGCCTCGCAAGCTCCAGCTCCGGATCCCGCAAGGCGAAAGATGGCAAGATCCGCGAGCGCTGTAGAGCTTTGCTTCGCAAGCTCCAGCTCAGGGTCCCGCAAGGCGAAAGATGGCAAGATCCGCGAGCGCTGTAGAGCTTTGCTTCGTAAGCTCCAGCTCCGGGTCCCGCAAGGCGAAAGATGGCAAGATTCGCGAGTGCTGTAGAGCTTTGCTTCGCAAGCTCCAGCTCCGGATCCCGCAAGGCGAAAGATGGCAAGATCCGCGAGCGCTGTAGATCTTTGCTTCGCATGCTCCAGCTCCGGATCCCGCAAGGCGAAAGATGGCAAGATCCGCGAGCGCTCTAAAGCTTTGCTTCGCGCGGATCTAGCCTCGCAGGGCTCCATGACAGGTCCCTGAAGTCAGCCACCATGAGGTTCGCAACAACAGTTAGTTTTGCTTCGCAAAGATCTAACCTTAAGTCTAGCGACGCTGACCAAAAGAACTCCCGTTCCAAACAATGGAACGACTCACCTTAGCAATCCCAGCGAACAGTATAACTACAAGTCCCGGGATTGGCTATTTGCCTCAAGAAAGATAAAGTACGGTGAAAGGAGCCTGGCCGTTGGAACCAGGAAACCTTCGTAACCTAGAAACTACGTGGGAAAAGACATCATCCGTTAAAGCTTCAAGTGGGAAGTGCATAGCTTTTGGCCGTTGGAACCAAAACCCCATACGCCCCTACAACAGTTTCTACCGTATAAATGTCTAGCCTAAGCGGAAAGATAAATAAAGAACCCGGCAGAAAAGAAAGGAGAATGCTATGATTATGGTAAAAATGTCCGCAATGAAAAACTCAAAATGAAAAACAATTAAAGATAAAACCCCTTCAAGCATTGGGGGTAACTACAGCGTCCACGACCGCAGCTTCGGGGGCATCGGTTTCAGCTGAGGCTGCCGGAGTCGGCTCATTGGAAGGAGGAATTTGATCATGAGAAGGTTCAGAGGTCCCCGCCTCTCCGGGATCTCCCGCCTCAGGAGCTTCAGCATGTTCGTCACTGTTGTAAGTTTGGACGTACGCCTCTGGGCCCTGATCCCACACGAGTAGCTTCTCCCTCATGGCTTCGGCATCATCTCCCAGATAGCCTAACACCTCCGGGTTCACTTTCCAGAGTTGATGCATGAGGACCACATGCGATATATTAATAGTCCTGTTCAGTATCACCTCAGCATCCTCCTTCTCCTTCAACCGCTCCGCCTCGGAGGTTGCCAGCTGTGCTTCCGCGACAGTTAGTTGGGCCCTCAATTTTTCCATTTCGGCCTTGGAGGCATCCCGCTCCCCCTCAAGAGAATCAATCGCCTTGCGCTGCTCCTTATTTTGGTTCAGCACGGATTGCTTCTCGGTCACATGCCCCCTGGCAGTGAATTGCAAAGCCCCGATCTCTTTATCCTTCTCGGCGAGCCCCAACTGAAGCATAGACACGAGATCCCTGCTCCTCTTATGGAGTTGCTCCTCCTCGTGCAGCTTACTCTGAAGAGTGGAATATTCCTCTTGCCGCTTAAGGAGGAGATCGTTCTTTGATTGCAAGCGGGCTTCCAGGGTATCTTTCTCCACCTTGGCTTGGGACAGCTCTTCCCGGAGCTTGGAGTTTTCGGTCTTAATCCCATCTGACCGCTGTCTAAACTCATTCTCTGCCTTGGCCCGGTACTCTTGATATTTGGCAAGATATTTCTTCTCCGCCTCTTCTTCAGCCCTGCGCCGGGCCTGATCAATCTTCTCCGAAGCCCCCAAGGCTTGTTGGGTCAGTTTCTGTTTCTCTGCCTCCAAGGCCTGGCGAGCCAGTTGGCTCTCCTCCAGCTGAACCAGAGCTGCACCAACCTCCCGGAACGAGCGTTCCGCGATCATAGAGGCCTGCAAGGAAAGACAACAGAATGAGCTAAAGCAGGATCAAAAGACAGGTGATCCCAAAAAATAACAACTGACGGCTTACCCCGGACAGTTGCTGCTTCACAGCGTGTGTCAGCAACAGCGGATCCTTGCTGCTGCTGATGGCCCATTTCTCAGAATTGAGCTCGCATAAGCTCAGGGCCATGTCCTCCATCATCTCAGCTCTGAACGGCGCCAATGCACGTCCGAGCCTAGGCACCAGCCTCTTCTCCAAGGCTGGACCATCCAGAACCGCTCCGGCCGGGTGAAGAGATCTCACCCCCTCGGCCAGCTCAGCTCTCTTCACGGCAGACAAGTTATCTGCCCTTCCCTGAGTAACGGCCTTCTCCGCCTCTAACCGCCTCTTCAAAAAACTATCGGCCCGTCTTACACCCTCCAGGAGAGCAGCGGGAAAACTGGTTGGCTTCCGCGGAAAGTGGAACTTCAGGCCAGGCAGGGGAAGATTGGTTGTCTGAGAAGACGGAGACCCCGGAAGGGTGGACCCCCTTTGGGCTGGAGGAGGAGGCAGCCAGGGTATTAAGGACCCGGTCTGTTGCTTTTGCTGCTGCGGCAGCAGAAGTAATTGCCCTTGTTGCTGCTGCTGGTTTGGATGTTGTTGTTGCTGCTGCTGCGGCGTTGGTGATTGTCTCTCTTGTTCCTGTTGCTGCTGTTGTTGTAGTTGTGATTGCTGTCGTTGCTGTTGTTGTTGCCTTCGACCGGGAGAAGAGTGTCTAAGGCGTTTGTTCTTAGCGCCCTCAGCATCTTCTCCGGGACGCTTGCTCACCCCAGTTGTCCTCACGGGGAACATAAGCCCTTCCCCGTCGCTACTGCTACTCGAGACCATCATAGTCTCGGAAGGCCCGTCAGCAGGGGACTTCTCTACCCTCGGAGACGCTTGCGCCTCGCCATTTGTCTTCTTGGGGGAGGCAGTCTTACCTCCCCTACCAGCCTTGGTCTTCCGTCCTTTCCCCGTGGACGGGTCTTGGCTGGTGGCAGCCTTCTTAATAAGCAAAGTAACCCTCCCCAACATCTTGGCTTCAGGATACTCTGCAAGAAACGTACAAAGCAAGGTTAACGAACCAACAAGCAATGAGAAAGAAGATAAGCGGAAGACAAGACAATCAACAACATAAAAGCACAAGCAAGCCCGCCAGCAGGGAACAAGAAACAAGAAAAAGAAAAGTTTGAAAGGGACGACCATGCACGAGAAACGTGGATGGCCTTCCCCGAGCAAAACAAAACATCGCTTCCTGCTCAAGGAAGCTCCCGTACTCCTTGAAGTCCGGGAATGACATGCTGAGAGAAGAAGGGTCAACCATGATGACACCTTCTGGCAGACTACCATCACTCAGACACCAGAGGAGCTCATCTACCCTATCGCAGTACCTGTCGAAAGGTATCCTACGCAGATCTAGCCTAAGGAAACGGGGATCAAACCCCATCTGAGAGGTCCGAGAAACCTCAGACAGGCTGGGGGTGTGGATCAATCGAAAACTAGTCTTACCTCTCCCGGAGGTACTAGCCCCCGGAGCCCCTTCGTTAGGGTAAGCCGCGGTGTGGCGAGCCTCGATCTCCTCTTCCTCCGGCTAGGGGTCGGGGAACCTCTCCGCCCAACTAGGAGATAGAGTATTTTCGTCCCGAGCTGCTTGGGTGATCACCTTAGACAGCTCCAGGGCAATCTGCTCCCGGATGTCAGCCGACACCTGAGTCTGCCCCCTACCACTTACTGGCTCGATATTTTGGAAGGAGGCGAGTAACCCATACTCCCTCAACGATTCGGAGGTCACAAGTCCCTCCACTTTCAACTCTTCCTCAGGAAAGCCCTTCGTAGAACTTGGACCTCCTTATCATCTCCGTGCAGCGAGGTGTCCGCGGAACGACTTCTGCAAAAATCAAATACAAGCGTTAGAGATCCTCCCAAAAAGCAAATCAAGTGCAAAGAAACAAAGTAGAAAAAGAGAGGAAGGAGCGCTTACCAGGGATTTTGAAGTCCAAAGATAGGGCAGGCACCCTCTTCAGCGGGAAGCCAGTCGTCAGGAACCAGTATTCCCGGAGGTCCGGGACCCTCGCGGTATGACAAGTGGGACACATCACGTCCGGGTGCCTTACTAGCCTGTAAAACCCCACCTTGTCTGAATGACCCCTCATAGGCTGAGACTTCAACCCGTAAAAGTACAGCACCTCCTCCGGGGTAGGAGCTTCCAGTCTCCGGGACTTGCAAAAGATGAACCACCCTGCTAAGAGCTTGTAGCTGGGAGGAATTAACTGGAAGGGGGCAATCCCCGCCTTCACACGGAAATTGGCGAAGTAACTCCTTAGGGGCAAGTGCGCCCCACACACTATGTGTGCCCAACTCCAGGCACCAAAGCCCTCGTGACTCTGGCTAGCTGACTCGCCCAGCACCGACAGACGGTGCCACATCAGGCCTGGGATGTTCTTCAGGCCTGCCTCAGAGGAATACAGCTCCAGCATGCCATAATTCCTGAAAAGGTTCGGCTTTTGGTCCATCTCCCAGATGGAGCTATTGGAGATTGGTGGCCTAGCCGCGACCACTTTCGCCTTTCCTTTCCCCTTTCCACCAGCAACAGGAGAGCCCTTCTCTTGGGCAGAATCAGCCTCCCCCGCAGCAAGAAGTTGTTCCTTCGAGATGTTCGTCACTGGACAAAAGAAAAGAAAGAAGAAAACACTCTAAGCAGTCAGCACCCTTGTCATACCCTAGTGGTATCAAAGGCGTCGGGGAGACCCTCCCCGAAAACGGCTTGGAGAGGCTCCCGCCGAGCTTACCGAAGGATTGGCACCATGCCACCCGAAGGACAGCAAGGAACCAGACTCAGACCCCGAGCCTAAGCCCACCAAAAGAAGTGTTTTTCCAGAGAAAGACACCCTCAAGGCGTTCATGCTTATGCCCTAAAACAGCAAAACAAGGGACGACTTTCCAAACGCAAATCACCGAAGCATGCAGAAAAGGCTACTTATCGACTCACAATCGATCACATGCCTACCAAAGCCCTATTCACGCATGCACATAAGCAATAATGGCAAAAACCTCTACTCTAACAACTACCAACAACCTAAGGTCTGAGAGGAAAGAACAAAGTAGAAATACTTACTGATATTCGGGTAGTTGGAGGTTGAAGAAGTAACTGGATCACTGCACAGCACGATCGCGAGAAGTAAAAGCTGCAAAGACGAACGGCGATTCAAACCAGGAACTTCGGGGAATAAACCCACTGCCAAATCAAAAAGAAAAGTTTCCAGATACTTACCAAAAAAAAAATGGCAAGTTCGGGGGAACGTAAGCTGGGAAACCTGAGAGTTCGAAGGTTTGGAAATCTGAAAATCCTAAAGATGGAGAATCTGAAAGCGTAAAGAGGAAGAAAGGTCCTTTCCCTCGTTTTTATAGCAGGGAAGAAGCCGTTTCGAATTCCTCAAGTGGACGGTCCCGATCTTCCCATACTTTATTCTCCAGTCAGATCCAACGGCTGGAGAGGAAGCGACGATCCTATTTATGACTCCTCGGATGGGAATAAAGTATTTATTTCCCATCATTACACCACCTCGGGCCCTGAGTACCATTAAAAACCGTCAAATCATTAGTCAGATGACTGACGCACGCATCCTCAACCAGTCGCCTCACGCACACGTCTTGGTCGCAGAAACATTCCCAGAATGACACGTGATCCTTGCCGCACTTGAGTACTCGATCTCAAACAGAAGAAATTCCTTTTCTCTTTCATACTAATACTCAGGCGGGAAAAAGGAACCCTTCCGGGAACACAGAAGGTGCCCCCTCGCCTAGTCTAAGAAACCGATTGTACAAGCTCCCGGATCTCTCAAAGCTCCGCGACCTTGGGGGGTAAATGTTATCCAGATTTCCGGATAGCGTTTAGATTGATGACCTCGGGGAAGCAGAATTATCGATGTCTTTCACGGAGGGTGACCAGAGCTCGCGGATGGACAGAAAGGCTTCGCCTCTCCTGTTTAGTATCCGGATTACTCTTCCAAGCAAGCACAACACGGAAACTCGTCGACTCTCCCGGACTCCCGAAGGATACCCCTCGGGGAGGCCTCTTCCAGGAGAGGCTCTTCGAGTGGTCTCCGCGGAAGCAGTTCCGTGCCTCGCACAGAACAAAACCGAACGGTCGAGTCCGGGAGAAGGCATATTTGGAATGATATCCGTCTGACACAGGATCCCGCCTGACACGCCCGTCAGGTCAAAGCCGCACACATCCCAGCACGCCTAAGGGTACCTTTTCGCCTACTGTTCCGCTGACTACTTGGAAAAGACGGCTGACTTTGTGTGTTCCCCATACTTTCACGTAAATATACCCACATAGAGTCTGGTAGCCATGCTACTACAGTAATTGTATCCCCTATTTATGGCTGGTGTAATTAAGACTCATGGATGTAGAGAAAAACCCTAATCCGAAACCCTAGCTATAAAGACCCCTTCATTTCACAAGAAGAGGGACGACCAACAAATCACATAGCAAAAACTCTACCAAAATCTCTCTAGCTTCATCTTCTTCAAGAGAACCCGAGAGAAACATTGTGAGTGTGTGAAGTTCTTGTGCACCAGCCATCTTACTGTAACCTTTTCCAAGTATAATAACATCGACTCGTGGACTAGGGCTTGTTAACGCCTGAACCACGTAAAAACACTGTTTGTTTAGTTACATTTCAGCATTTCTACAGTTCTTATCTTTTTATTATTCTGTTAGTTATTCGTTTCCGAAAAACTCGGTAAACAGGTGTCATTAGTCCAGGCTCATGGTGCACACGGGGCTGGACTTCGTCTAGCTTCCTTGGCATACATGTCTCTTCCCTTCCACGACACTCCTCTGTATCCTGGACCTCCAAAGACTGTTCTTACCTCCCTTCTAACGTACCTTCCTAGGTGCCCCCGTCATATGAATTCCTCAATTTCAACTTTCAAATGGGTACACTCTGTCGTAGTGTGGCCAGTATCCTAGTGGTATTGGAAATAATTACTGGGGTCCCTCCTCACTAGCAGGGGTCTCTTTAAGGTGACATGTTCTTCATTTGTGAGGAAGATATGTTCTCTGGTATCTGTCAGGTCAGTATAGAAGGTATATGGCGTTTTCCCATTGTTGCCTCCACGTGTGTGTTTTCTTTGTTTGTCATCCCTTGGCCCTTCATGGGCTCTCCTTTCTTTTGCACCACATAAGCCTTCATGAGTCGAGGGTTTAGATAGGGGTTCACTTTTTCCTAACTTGAGGTTCTCATGGTCGTCTTCGACATGAATATACTTTTCTTCTCTAATAGTAATCGTCTAATTCAGTGACCTCCTTGTTGAGCATATTATCCCATAGGTTGTTGCCCGGGCGAACCACAGGTGTGATGTCCATCTTGAGTTCCTCTCGGGTTAGGCTTCCTACTTTAGTTGCTTTCATGTTTAACCTGTATATATAGCTTTCTAGGCTTTCATCTTCGCTGTGTTTTATGTTTGCCAGACTAGTACCTGACATAGCAGAGTCACGAACATCATGATGTTGTTGGAGAAAATCATCCGAAAATTTATTCCACGACCTGATTTTCCCTGGTCTTAATCTTTTATACCACTTGTAAGCAGCTCCATTCAAGATGACTGCGAAGCAATGATACCTTGCCCAACTATTGACTCCCCTCCATTTCATCACATCCTTGAAGGCATCAAAGTGGTACATGGGATCAGTTGTGCCCTCGTATGGGGTCATCTGAGGCTCCTTGAAATTGGATGGGAGCTACTCCATCTTGATTTCCTTAATGATGGGTGATTCGTAATCGAATTCCTTGGGGGACCTTGGTCCTGGGGGCTGGAGTGCGGTACATTCAGTGGTCGAGGGGAAGGATGCATACCCAGGCCACCCACAGGGTGGTGAATGGTTTTGGAGGACCTTTGTTAGGTTGGACAACAAGGGATGATGCCTCCTTCTCCTCCTCAGGGATGGACGTTCTTCCGACATACCTCCCTTCTCAGTCGATCTTCGTCAAGGTGGATCTCAACATCCTGAGACTTTCGCAAGCGTCTTGAATGCCTTGGAATTTATTCTTATCAGAATGGATGGAAGAACAGCGGCTTGATACTTGTTCTTCCCATAGACGGCAATATCGGTCATTTTTCTGTTTTCTCTTTCTATATTGCGCCAAACTATTGACGGTGAGAACTCGTCCACGAGTTAAGGTCGGAAAACTCGTAGACTTAAGAAGTATCTTATGAACTTAGAAGAACTTGTAGAAACTTAGTGAAAAATAGCAAAAGAAACTATGGAAGAAAAGTTTTATATTGCCCTTAGAAAAGTCTAGTGTTACAAGAATTTTCCAACCCCCTCCTTTGGAAAGGATAGGTTCCCTTTATATACGAGCACTAATGAATCTTAATACATTGTAGACCCTAGGGGAAAACAGGTTGCAGCTGCAGGTTGCATGTGGTGTTGGAGGAGTAGTGGTCGGATCCAATACGTATCTGATGTTTGCAGGTAACACCTAGTTTTCGTAGTACTTCGTACCCCCACTGGTTGTTTATTACAGGTGCCAGGAGAGTGGTAGTGGAGGTTTAACCACGTACTATCCTTGTACTGCCACTACTTGTCTGGCATGGATGCCTGGTCCGTGCGTTGTGCTCCTCAGGCCTGTACGCACCTATCCTCACGTTCTCCATACTTAGGTTTTCTGCTTTATTCTTCTTGGGTTGGTATGGCTTTGCCATTTGTTCCTTCAAAATATTGATAAGGTTGATGCATAACTTCCTTCTTGGAGGCTTGTAGTCAACAAGTCACTGTGCTCTTGGTAAGAGTAGTAGAGTCACCTTGACTAAATGCAAGTGAAGGATGATTTGCTGGTGGCATGAGGCTCATGTGGTGAGCAACGGCCTCATGAGTGGTGTGGGCATCAGGAAGTGAGGTGGCCATGTTCCACGTTGTGCTAGCATGAAGCGCTCGTAGGTGAGGCACCTATAGGTGCGAGGATGATCCCGCGAGGCGCCATTGGGCAAGGCACTTGTAGACACGAGGTGATCCTACAAGGCACCTTTAGGCAAGGTGCATGTAGGCGTTACAATGATCTCGCGAGGCGCCCTTGGGCGAGGTACTTACAGGTGTGAGGTGATCTCACGAATCGCCAATAGGCTCTACGATGGTCTCGAGAGGCACCTATAGGCGTGAGGTTATCTCTCTAGCCACCTGTAGGTGCTACAATGGTCTCGTGAGGCACCGCTGGGCAAGGCACTTATAAGCGCGAGGTGATCTCGTGAGGCACCCTTGGACGAGGTGCCTATAGAAACTACAATGGTCTCACGAGGCGCTCTTGGGCAACGTGTCTGTAGGTCCATGTTATGGGAGAGGATTACCTTGCGTGGAGACAAATACTTGCGTGAAACATGATATCGCGTGACCATACAAGAGCTATGGACATGAGTTGGGGTCTTTAATTGGTGTTGAATTTTGGCACCCACATCTTCTATGAAAGGCGTGATGCGTTTTGGGCAGGTTGCCTATCGCTTAGCTTTACCACCAACACTGGAAAATAGGCACAACATTTTTCAAATTTCTATTCTGTGAATGTACGTGTCAGACCTTTCACATGTGTTGAGTTACGAGTCGTTAGAGTTGAGACAGGAACTAAGCGATGACGAGTTGCCGATTCGAATCATAGAAAATGAAATCAAGGAACTGAGATTCAACGAGATTCCACCAGTAAAGGACCTGTGGCTTAATTGTTCAGCAAGGGAAGCAACCTGGGAGTTGGAGGATGACATGAGAAAACGGTATCCCGAGCATTTTGGTGTGTCGAATTTCGAGGACAAAATTCCATTTAAGGAGGGTAGTGTAATATCCGAACACACACATTTCATTAATTATTGTTTATTTTAGTTTATTAAATTATTATTTTATTTAATTTAATATTCTCTTATTATTGTCTTATTATGGTTTTAGGATTAATGCTCTAAAAGCATGTAAAGAAATTTTATAGATTTAAATAAATGTAAAATTTTATTATATTTGAATGTTATAATTATTAATTGAATTAATTATATAATAGTATCAAGAAAATTCATTATTCTTTCATGAGAATATGATCTTGTATTAGTACTTGAGAATTAAGATCTTATAAATGAATAAAATAGTCAGTAACATACTAAAGTAAGGAATCTTTCATGAATGGTTACTAGTGTCGTTTACTAAGAATACAAGATGCAAGTGATCTAGATTCAGAATACTCATGTGGATAAACATCTTAGTAAAGGTGTTGTATATAATAGAGATTATATATGATAGGACCGATGAGAATTAATTATCTTTATAAACTTGTTGTTTGACATAAATATTTAATTCTTATCATAATAGATGATCATTTGTAGATCATTCTAAATCATGAGTATTCATGAACTCATGTTTATGTTTATTGGATCTTTTGAATCACTCGTTATGATTTCTTAGTACTATGAGCCTAATGACTTTTTTTTGGAGATTCAATATCATGAATGACTAGGAACATGATTTACAATAATGAAATCTATACTTTCCTAACGGATCGAATATTGGTTCCCTTAATGGTTAATTATGGAACTAAATAGTTATTGACCTCAATTCTATAATTTGATTATAGATTAATTATTCGCTAATTAATTAATGGTACTTAAAGATCAAGAGGTAATTAGAATGGCAAAAGAGTAATCTTGACCAGCTCTAATTAACGAACCAATAAATGGACATAACTACATTTATTGAATATATCAATGGACTACAAGAGAAAACTCTGTACATATAATTCTATAAATGCCTAGAGTGCAATTCCTTATTTATAGTGGAGTAACCATGGAATTAATAAATAAAATTATGAGATTCAAGAGTTTAATAAATAATATGGTTTATTGGAGCTTCGTATTATAGGTTCATGTTCCCTAGATCACCTCTGTCCTACATTGTCAAGGGTAAGGATATCAAAAGAATGATTTGTAGAGAGGACTTAATTGCAAAAGAATTAATTTTCCAGGGCAAGGAAAAAAATTATGTGATAATTATGGGTAGTTGATTAATTATGAATTAATTAATTATTTAACTATATAGTTTTTAATTTGAAAAATTATATGTTAAAATAAATATTAATCATGTTTGGATTAATATAAAGAGAGAGATTAATAATTATCTTATTTATAATAAGATATTTTTTATTTATTTAAAACTGACATTTTAAGATAAAGCTAATTTTGTATTAACTAATATTTATTTTGGGATAAAAATATTGTCATAAATATTGATTAAACAAACAAATGAGAAAATTAGGGAGAGCTCTAATAGTCTGGTGCGACACACTCACTACAAAGTGAGTGTGGCGCCACATACAGGGATATTTGTGTCCCTCGGATTTGAATTTTGAATTTCAAAATTATTTGGTAATTAATTATTTAATTATTCTTTTAAAATATGATTTAAAATGAAATAATTTAATAGGTTATGACTGATCAATTTTATTTTAATAAAATGAAGATTAATTAATTAAGTTAATTATATTTATAAAACGAAAAGAGTGATTCTTTCTGGAATTACTAATTTTAAGTGATTAAAAAGTTTAGACTGTGAGACTCTCTCTCAAAAAGAAAGTGATAGTTTTTCCTAAACCTAAAAAATTATTCAATACATCTTCTCTTAATCAAACCTCTCTAGATCGCATTTGTTGAGTACATCTGGAGGATTGATCTGAAAGATCAAGGTGTAAGCTTTCAGAATCTGGCTAGGAAAATCGTTGATTTATACAAAAATATTTGTGGATTCTTGATAGGCTTCAAGAGGTCATCTCTAATATATTTTGTATGTTATTGAATATATATATGTATGATCATGGCTGGTATTATTGAATTTTTTTAAAAAAAAGACCCATTTCGCTGCCTAATTTTGATTTACACTCTTGTTACAAACAAATGGTTGATTTCAATTTAGTTTATGACTTTCTTCTTTTCTTCTTGGTTGTGAACGGAGTGTGGTTTTTTGGTTTTGAGGTGTTCGAATTCTAAAGATTTAAGAAAGGGTAGGATTCGACTTTTGATCTGCAAAGTTATCATTATCGTATCGTTTTAATTTTTTTGCTCACTTAAGGATGCTTAGGTTTAACTTCGAAATTAAGTTTGGAGACTGTGGATTTATTGCATGTTATGCATGGCTCATGCAAAAAGGGTTTGGATGTGTGGCTTAGGTATTGGGCATCATGTTGGTTCTTACAATAACGCTCTTATTTTATGTTTAGGTTTCGATCATTTAGGCAGAATCACTTTCTTCTTTTCAAAGACTCCACACACAAGCCAAGGTAAGGAGGTTAAGCATGTTTCCTTTAATGATAACTGTTTACGTAATGCATGTTGTATGCTAAATGTTTCAGGGCATGTACTTGGGAAGGTAGAAGGTGGACAAAGGTAGCCACAAAGTTGACCATAGAGGTCGTAGAGAGGACCATGACAGTTCCTCATAGTTATCTCTCCCATTTACATGCGTAGTGCGCGCTTAGGTTTTCTGTATGATGATGTTTATGATGATGATGATGACGATGATGATGACGATGATGATGCTATGTCTTCTTATGATATGAGATTATGTTTTGGCTATATGAGGTTTGCTTTATGTTGATATTTGGTTTGATTCTCCTTACTAGGCTTTAGCTCACCACCTTTTCCCTCTCCACAGCCAAGAATTATCATGTGATGCATAGCGGGTTAGGGACCGTTACAAGAAGGTGTATGTAACGCCCTGGTTACCCCTGAACAGTTACGGTGAACAGTGAACCGGAAATTTGACTCGCTACCCAAGTCCTTTGGTTAAAAACGTGATCTAGGTACCATTAACAGGTTAAGGTGAAAAACCAATAAAAAGGAAAGGGTACATTTCATTAAGTAAATAAACTGCTCATGAGCCTTTTAAACTATTTACAAGATGTTCGTAATACAAAAGAGTTGATACAGTTCCAAATTTACAATCCCCGCCGGCCTAAGCGGCAAAAATAGGGTAAACCCCTAGTCCCTCTGAGAACTCCTTGACCGTGGCGGTCAAGCGGCCCTGTATGTACATCACATCGCCCAAGCTCTCCACTCAAGGCTGGCCAAGTTTTTCCTTTCCTTTACCTGCACCACATAGCACCCATGAGCCAAGGCCCAGCAAGAAAACATGACAAAACATGATATAATATCAACAACGATCATTTTAACCCTTCAGGACTATCAGTCCAACAAATAGGTGACAATAGCCGAAAGTCACAATAATGAGCATCGCTCCCTTTATCCATGTGACGATAGGGTCACCAGGGCTTAACTGATAGGTGATTCTTTCATAAGTTCGTTCAGGACAGGTGCGTGGTGATTGGTCACGAACATAACCTTCCTCACGACTCTAGAGTTGAAACTATGGACAACGTCCCTTAGCCTTGTGACAAACAGTCACCGGGGTCATATACCTTGGCAATAATCATCTGGTCGTAGACCAGGCAAGCGCTTGTAAGTTTCTCGACTCTAGGGTTGGTCTGGCATTAATGCTATAGAGCCATTCAATGCATGATTCTCGACTTTAGAGTCGGTCCCTGACTAGTCAGTGTCCCAAACAGGTAATCAGCGTTCACTAGCATTTAACATGCAATCCATGTCCGCATAAATAAACCAACATGCCTCAATGTCAAACCATGCATGTCATATACCTATACAGGGTGCACCTGTATTTATACACTGTTTTCTTACCTCTGGTTCGAGTGAGAATATTATATGAACGACCCCTGAGAACGATCAACCTTTAAAATCCTTGACGGTCACCTGGTCATAACCAAATTATAGAATTTATTAATAAAAATGATAACCGAGGGTTCCCAAACCAAATCCCAGCCCCCGAGACCTCAAATACTACCCAACCGGGTACTAGGTTCAACCCCGAGGCCTATGGTTTGAATCCCCGAGCTAAAAACCTCATTTTAGCAAAATTGGCCTTAAGGGCCGCGGCCCCCCTCTGCTGCGCCGCGGCGCGCCTCCAAACAGAGAGCCTCCCCTTCTGCCAGACGCCAAGGGCCGCGGCGCTCCCCTGCTGCGCCGCGGCGCTCAGCCCAAAATGGCTAAGTCGGCCACACGAACCAATCTTTTTCCCTGAGCTCTTTCCTCTCAAACCAACCCTCTCTAAACCTCTTCCAAACACACAATTAAACCCCCAAATAACACCCATAGCTCACCCTCATCAAACCCCAATCAAAACAACATAAAAACTCCCTTTAATCCTCACTCCCCACATCAAAACCATGAACCAAAAACTATAAGCAAAACAGAGCACCAGCTGTAATTAATGGACAAAACTCACCTTGAGACTAGCTTTAAACCTCCCTCACAGGCTAACACAAGTGCTCCAACCCAGACTTAAGTTCCTCTAGCTTGAATTACCACCAAGAACACAAAACTCTCAAAGAAGGCAATGGAGAAGATGAAGCTAGGAGAAGGTACAGGAAGAGAAGAAGGCAAACCCCTGCTTTACTCTGTTTATTCTACAGCCTTCTAAGTCACTTAAGTCACATATATCCTTCCAAAAAGACCAAAATACCCCTTGTGTCATCTTAAGCCTCTAAAGCCACCCAAGGGAAAAATTGGTACATTCCACTAAACCCGTTAATTATAATTAACGCTTCCCAATTCCCTCTAATCTCAATATCCTCAACCACCAATAATTCATAACCCGTTACCCTAAAATCCCCGGTAACGCTATAACCACCAATAACACCCCGAGACTCACCCCGAGCCCCGAGCTCAAACCTGTTATGACCAAACCGATAAATCATGTTTAAAGATCGTCTCATGTCGAAATACTCGAACCAATCCACATTATAATGTGGTCTCACAATATATCATTAACATACAACAAATATTCAATTATACCCTCAACGGGCCAAATTACCATAATACCCCTGTAAACAAGCGTGGACTCACATGCACACATTTAACATCATATTATAATATAATTCTCATAAACATGCATAAACACATTTAATGGCATAATTAAACAGTTATGGCCCTCCCGGCCTACTAATCCATCCATTAACCATAATAGGGAATCCGGGGCATTACAGTGTATGTACTCTATGAGGGGACGGCATGAATGAAGACTATCCTAAAACACTGTAGGAAATTTCTGTTTTATGAAATAAATTTTATGATATTTATGTTGGGACACATTTTATTAAATTGCATATTTTACCATTATTTTTTAAACTCAGATCTGAATTGTTTATAAAGACTATTTTCTTTTCCATCTAAAATATTTATTCAAATAATATGTCTTGGTTGAATTAGGGTGTTACAGGTAGATTGTGATATCCAGACACACATTTTAATTATTTAATGTTTATTTTAATTTATTATTTAATTGTTGTTTAATTCACTTATTTTTAAACTAATTATCTTATTAACTATAATGGTTATTCTTTTATTAATTTATTTATGTTATTTATTTACTTATTTTTGCTATGAATCAAGTATATGACGAATGAGTGAACATGTGTGTGCACAGAATAGCCTTGGGCGTGTAGTGTGTGTGAAAGAGAGGTGTGGTGAATAATCATGCTATGCTATGTATTGAAAGACTACTAAGAAATGGTTTGAAATAAGCAAGATAAATTTGTTGATATCTTGATGAGTTCGACATTAATCAAGAAGGGTATCTTATCACCATCACGGATACAATTTGGAAATATAAAGGGTAAGTACTTTCGAATTCTTGAGGTGCGAATAGTAAGTGTGTATTTTCGATGACTAGGAGGTGAATAGATAATAAGGTGTGCAATCCTCCAGGAATTGCCTATGATTTTCGAAAATTGTGTGTAGCTGTCCATTAGAGATTTTGTTGAATATTCATGCAAACTAGATCTAATGGGAAATTCAAGGTATCATACTCGGCTAATTTCGAAATTGTTTAAGAGATTACTCATCATTGAGTGTGATTGATAGCAAGTCAATGAAGGATATTCAAAGAGTGATTGATATTTCCTTTTATAAGTGAATATTGAAAAAAAGGAGATAAAGGAGATGATTTTGGGAATCATGATGATTTGATTTGCAATCATGAACTTGGTACAAGGTATAGACTATGTTCATAAATTTATAATTGAGTCTAGTGTATAAATGGTAAATGAAAATTAGGAATCAATTATGATTATTTGATTGGAAGAGTAGAATCAATTAAGATTATTTGATTTGAAGATTGGAATAAATTACGATTATTTGATTGGAAGATTGGAATCAATTAAGATTATTTGATTGGGAATCAATCAACATTTATTAAGAGGATTTGATGAGAGTGTTGATGGGTGGCCTTGGAGCCTAAAAATAGAGAAAGCTTAACTCTCATTTTCTCACAACACAAGAAGAAGAAGAAGAAGAAGAAGAAGAAGAAGAAGAAGAAGAAGAAGAAGAAGAAGAAGAAGGAGAAGGAGGAGTAGGAGGAGAAGTAGGCATGAGAAAGAAGGAGAGAAAGAAAGAAGTACAGAAGGCTCTTATTTTATGTTTAGGTTTTGATGGTTGAAGTGAAATCACTTTCTTCTTTTCAAAGACTGCACACACACGCCAAGGTAAGGAGGTTAAACATGTTTTCTTCATTGCTAATGTTTATGGAATGCATATTGTATGTTATAAGCTTCAGGGCATGTACTTGGGAAGGTTAAAGGTGGACAAAGATAGCCACAAAGTTGACCGTGGATGTCATAGAGAGGAGCATTAGAGCTTCCTCTCTACGATTGTGATCATGTTTATGATGCTATCCCTGTTATGATATGAGATTATGGTTTGGCTATATGAGGTTTGCTTTATGTTGATGTTTGGTTTAATTCTCCTTACTGGGCATTAGCTCACAACCTTTTTTCTCTTCACAGGCAAGAGTTGATTATGTAATGGCATGTTGAGCGGTGACCATTCTAAGAAAGTGCATGTGCTTTGTGAGGGGACCGCATGGACGATGACAATCCTAAGAACACCATAGTTTATTATTAGTTTTATAAAATACATTTAATTTACGTTACGATATATTTTATTTATTTGCATGTTTTATCTTTTTCTTTTAATTAACTCAGCTCTGGAGCATTTATAAAGACTACTTTCTTTTGCATTTAAAATATTTATTTAAAGAATAAGTCCTAGTTAAATTAGGGTGTTATAACGAGGGAGCTTTTGAGTACGCAAGCAATGTAGCATCTCAAAACTGCTAATAAGGTTTAGTACCTTGGTTAGTGTGTCGGGAGGGCATAATTGGAATTATTTGTGATTATATGAATTATATGAGTTATATTATGATATGGCTGCTTATCCATGTTTATGTGTATGAAATATGCTTAAAGGCTCGATTTTGTCAAAAGGGATATTTTCATAAATTTAATTCAATGAGGGTATAATTGTAATTTTATATGTTATGTGTTTGAGACCACAGTATTGTGTGGATATATTTGAGATATTCAGTATGAGTAGATTCTTTTGAGAATATTAGCGGGAAGGTCACAATGTGGATAAATACCTTGCTCGGTGTGAGCTTAAGGGTATTTCTGTAATTTGGCAATGCTACCAGGACTTATTGGTAAATGGGATTGATTAGGAGAACTGTTGGGTTGGTGGATTTAATTGGGAATCGGTGGTGAAATTTGAGGTTTAGTGGGGATGTAAGCTAAATCACCAAAATGTCGTTGGGGGAATAATTTGAGGGTAGATGAGCTAGGGGAAAACTGGTCTCTTGCCATTAAAATAGATAAAGATTTAGCTAAGTCTAAAGCTCATCTCCTATTTATGCTCTCTCTTTCCCTCTTGCTCTCTTCTTTTTTCTAAGACCAAAGAACTCAACAATTTAAGGCTAACTTGTGGGATTTTGAGGCATTCTAGTGAAGAGTTTAAATTCTAAGAGTTATTTCTTGTGGTGCTCTCTGAAAATTTCTGTTTTGGGGTTTTGGTGGGATTTAGAATGTTTTGAGAATATTTTTTGTTGTTTTTGGTTCGTATTATTCATCTGGGTTGAAATTCTATCATGGTCAGGTTAGAATTGAGTTCAGGTCGATTTTGGTGTTTGAGAACCCAGAGGAAAAATCATAGTTCTAGATTTTCTCGCAGTTGTGTCGTGACGCTTGTGGCGAGAGCTGCGACTCGCTTAAGTTTATTAGAGGGCAGTGTTAGCCCTCTGATCGTCATGGTCCGTCGACCCTTCTAGGGGCGTTGCGGCACTAATAAAGAACTTTTGGATAGGGAAAGCTCTTTGTTTGTTGGAGCGTCGCGGCCTTTTAGAGGAGGCGTCGCGACTCAAAATGCATATTTTTTAGGGGACTTCTTGGTCTATGGTGGAGTTGTCGTGCTTCCAGGGGGCTCCATGGCGCTAAACTAATATCAGGGGCTTGGGGATGATTCTGCTACCCGGTTTAGTAGAATCTCATGTCCCGAGAGCTAGGGCTTTGTCTTGGAGCCCATTAACTGAATTAGCATTGATAAATGCATCATTGGTGTTGTGAGTAGAGTTTTCTGGAAGGCTCGAGTAAAAAGGATCTTACTTAGGGTCGCTTTGCTAATTTTCTGAGGACTTAAGGTAAGAAAACTAGTACTCGCACCATGTGTTGGGAACTGGCCCTTTTATCTGGAAATAGATATGACTCTACTTAAATTTTATTTTTGGTTGTGACATTCTATCTTGTTTAATCTATACTCAAGAATTGGTTGTTGAATAGTTATTTTTGAGTGATCGCCACTGGCCGTAATCGGAAAATTGCTTGTTTAATGTAGATCGAGATTGCAGGGACACTTATAAGGTTATGAACCCATTGTTTTCGGCACAAGTTATATGAATGAATAATGGATTAACATGAATTGTGTTATTTATTGCAATCCTTGTAATGAGTTTTAAATGTCATGATTGTTTTCTTATTCGGCCTCGGCTCACTAGTGTTTTATGGTCCAGGTAAGGGTAAAGGAAAGCTGGATTAGCCATAAGTTGGAGAGTAGTAGGGGCGGCATGTAGATACTTAGCCTCCTTGCCTGCCACAGTCGAAATACTTTTGAGGAAAAAGGGTTATTATCTTAGTTTTTGCCACTTAGGTTGGCTGGTTCTGCAATTTTGTTAAACCTCTATTTTGATTTAAAACCTTTGGGATCTCTTGTAACTATTAAAGTCATTTTTAATGAAACTTATTGACCAAAATTTTTAATAACTAAACTTTTGTTTAACCTTAATTACACTTTTAACTCCAAATGAGTCACTTAACGTGTTAAGACCTACTTTAACACACAATGTAACATTCTTGGACTAGTAGGACGTTACAACTTGGTATGAGAGTTTCCAAGCTTATTGTTTCTTGAAGATAGGCTCAGTGTGTACGCTAGCCGCTAAAGACAAGCTTGACTCACTGTTTGGTGAATAATGTGTTATATATGTGTTTAACTGCTTAATTGAGACATGTATGCCTTATCTACATGCTAGAATAGGAAGCATGCAATATAATAATAGGGTATGTCCCTTGACTGCTAATGTTATTTGTTAAGAAAAAGGATGGGACGTTGAGCATGTGCATTGTTAAGAAAAAGGATGGGAGTTGAACAAACTCTCTAACAAGAACAAGTATCCACTTTGCAGGGTAAGACGATATTCTCAAAGATTGATCTTCGATCTGGTTATCACCAGTTGAGGATCAAAGATGAGGATATCTCAAAGGCAGCATTTCGTACGATGTATGGGCATAATGAGTTTTTTGTAATGTCTTTTGGGTTGACGAATACCTCAGCAGCGTTTATGGATTTGATGAACATAGTATTCAGAGACTACTTGGACAAGTTTGTGATTGTGTTCATCAATGATATATTGATTTACTCTCAGCCAGAGCCAAAGCATGAGAAGCACCTCTGATTGGTACTACAGAGATTTAGGGAGCATAGGTTATATGCCAAGTTTAGAAAGTGCAAGTTTTGGCTCCTAGGTCACATTGTTAGTAAGGATGGAATAATGGTGGATCCAACCAAGACCGAGGCGGTGAGAGATTGGCCAACTCCCGGAGTGCTACAGAGATTAAGAGTTTCCTGGGTTTAGCTGGATGCTTCCAGCGTTTTGTTAAAGGGCTCTCAAGAATTACAACACCATTGACAAAGCTAACCCGCAAGATCTTGAGTTTTGTTTGGTCTGACATATGTGAGAACAATTTTAAAGAGTTGAAGCGGTGATTGATCACTGCTCCGGCATTGAGTCTTCCTTCATATCAAGAGAAGTTTGTGGTTTATTGTGATGAATTAAGATAGGGACTAGGCTGTGTTCTAATGCAGGCTCGTAAGGTAATTGCCAATGCCTCAAGAGAGGCGAAGGAATACAAGTAGCAGTACCTTACTCATGATCTATAGGTGGCGACAATGGTATTCGCACTTAACGTGTTGCGACATTATCTGTATGGGGAGAAGTGCGAGATTTATACCTACCGTAAAAGTTTGAAGTGCTTTTTCACACAGAAGGATCTGAATATGAGGCTGAGATGTTGGTTGGAGTTTGTAAAGGATTTTGAGATCCTTTATCATCCAGGAAAAGCAAACGTGGTAGGAGATTCTCTAAATCAGAGAGGTCTGGAATAGTTGTTTAGCCTAAAGTAGATAACCAGGGAATTGGCAGAGGATATGACTACATAGAGTATTTCTCTTCAGCCTACACTCCTTGATAAGGTAAGAGAAGCTCAAAGGAATGATCCTTAGTTAGAGAAGCACCGGCAGGACGTCCTAGCTGGAGTGGCTAAGGACTTTACCATTGTTGAGACATACATGTTGATGTACAAGGATCAGATTCGTGTTTCGATGGATGCTGGTATTAGACGAGAGATTATAGATGTGTCTCATACCACTCCATATTCATTGCACCCAGGAAACACGAAGATGTATCAGGACCTGAAATCATTTTATTAGTTGCCAGGGATAAAAAAGATGTACTTGAGTATGTGGCAAAGTGCCTAACCTGTCAGTAGTAGAAGGCTGAACACCAGAGGCCAGCTGGACTGGTACATCCTTTAGGTATTCCTTAGTGGAAGTGGGAAGAAATCACTAGGGATTTTGTAGTGGCTTGCCTAGAGCGGTGGGGCAACATGACTCGGTATGGGTGATTGTAGACAGATATACCAAGTCAGATCATTTTTTACCTATGAGGACAAACTTTACCGTGGACCAGTATGTTGAATTATATGTCAAGGAGTTTGTTCGTCTCCATGGGGCTCCGAAGCCTATTGTATCAGATCGGGACCCCATCTTTACTTCCATGTTTTGGGGAGGTTTTCAAAAGGCTATGGGTATACACCTGAAGTTTAGTACAACTTATTATCCTCAGACAAATGGGCAGTCATAGAAGACTATCAATATATTAGAAGATATGCTACGGTCTTGTGTAATGGATTTCTAGAGATCCTAAAGATGGTGTCTTCACTTGATTGAGTTTTCCTATAGTAACAACTACCAGTCAACTATCGGAGGGATCCGTATGAGATTTTGTATTGTAGGAAGTGTAGATCACCATTCCATTGAGATGAAATGGGTCAGAGGAAGTATCTTGGTCTTGAGGCAATTCGAATGACCAATGAAGCTATAGAGAAAAATAGAGCTCTGATGCTCGCATCACAATGTAGACAAAAAGCTATTCAGATCCGAGGTGCAAGAACATAGAGTTCCAAGTGGGAGACTATGTCTTTCATAGAGTCTTACCACTGAATGGAGTAAAAAGGTTTTTAAAGAAAGGGCAAATTGAGCCTTAGGTTTGTAGAACCTTTTGAGATTCTGGAGAGGATTGGGCAAGTAGCCTATAGACTGGCGATGCCTCCAACTTCTTTAGGTGTACATAACGTGTTTCATGCATCGATGCTTCAGAAGTATGTGTCAGATAAAACACATGTGCTAAGTTATGAAAAGCTGGAGTTAGATCAAAATTTCTCCAACGAGGAGGGCCAGTACAGATTCTGGATAGAAATGATAAATCTTAAGGAATAAGACTATTTCCTTTGTAAAGGTTTTATGGAGAAATTGAGAAGTAGAGGAAGCGATCTAGGAACTAGAGTTAGATATCCGAGATCGATATCTAAAGTTATTTAGATAAATTTCGAGGACGAAATTTCTATTAGGAAGGGATAGTTGTCACATCCCAAAACACAATGGTTATTATGCCAGGAGGGCATAATTGGAATTATTTATGATTGTGTGAATTATATGAGTTATATTATGATATGACTGCTTATGCATGTTTCTGTGTATTAAATATGCTTAAAGGCTCGCTTTTGTCAAAAAGGGTATTTTCATAAATTTAATATGTTCAAGGTATAATTGTAATTTTATATTTTATGTGTTTGAGACCACATTATTATGTGGATATATTTGAGATATTTTTCATGAGTCAATTATTTTGAGCAAATTAGCGGGAAAATCACAACGAGGATGAATACATCGCTCGGGGTGAGCTTAAGGGTATCTTTGGAATTTGGCAATGCTAACGGGACGTTTTGGTAAATGGGATTGATTGGGAGAAATGTTTGGGTAAGTGGATTTAATTGGGAATTGGTGGTGAAATTTGCGATTTAGTGGGGATTTAAGCTAAATGATTGAAATTCCCTTGGGGGACTAATTGGAGGATAAATACTTAGCTAAGTATGATGCTTATCTCTCTTTCCCTCTTGCTCTCTTCTTTGTTCCAACACCAAAGCACACAAAAATTTAAGGCTAACTTGTTGTATTTTGAGGCATTCTAGTGAAGAGTTGAAGTTTTCCTTGAGGATAGGAGCCTTCAAGGCCATCATACAAGCTGAGATTTATTTTTCTGAGAGGTAAGTTCATATTTGAATTTCTTTAAGTTATTTCGTGGGGTAGATAGTCTTAGAAAATTTCTTTTTCGGGGTTTTGGTGGGATTCAAATTGTTTTGAGAATGTTTTTATGTTGTTTGTTGTTAGTATTATTGATCTAGGATTGAAATTCTGCGATGGTAGGGTTAGAATAGAGGTTGGGTCGATTTTGGTGTTTGAGAACGCAAGGGAAAAATCGTAGTTCTGGATTTTCTTTCAGTAGTGCTGTGGCGCTCACCCGCTAGTTTGGTTAAGATTAACTAGTCCACTCGAAAGCATAGTTAACATTTGTGAGTGTAACAAATTATTTTAGATTAATGACTTAACTCAAGAGTGTGACTTAGGGTCAGTCAAACTTGAAATACATCATTGAATCCTATTTATTAAAGAAGTTAACCTTGAATAATAACACAGTCAGAAACATTACTTTGGGGGATAAAAACAAAGACGCCTTTTGGCTCATTCCATGAAACATCGGTGTTAACAAATAATGAATACCATAGGAGTTATTGTTATGTCTCCTGCTCCCACTCACTATTTTAGAATATGTGTTTTCTCAAAACATCCTATGCTTTTTAGTTAATTAAATTAATCCAATTAATTTACCAAATTATATTTTAATATTTACTAATCTCATTATGCATTTAATCATTAAACAAGACTTAATGAAACTACTAACTAGGCCCTTAAAATATCTAGTCAATGAATGCTTAATTATAAAGAATATCATTTGACTAGCTAATAAAATTAATTATCAAATAGCATTTGAAATTAACACTTAAAATCAATTTATCACTTTGTTCTAGATTAATTATATGATTCATTAAATGCATATAATCAAATAGGACGTTCTTAATCAAAACATGTTTCTACTCGATATGAGATGCATACTTTAATTAGATACTATGCGAGCAATATGTATGGCATGTTATAATGCAAGACAATGTTAATAAACACATTTAATACATTCAAACATTTAAATAAATAAATGTGAGTCGGGTGTTTCAAATATTTCTAAAACAATTACAACACTTGTAATAAATTACAAAATAAAATAAAATAAAACCAATGATTCATGTAGAATCTCCATCTCCATCTTTTGGCCTTCTATTACTTTTATGCCATCAAGCCCAGTTTTGAATTATAAATGACTTCAATAGTTTTTAGACAATCTTTTTACAATATTAAATTTGGCTAATTAAAGCCCAATAAGTCCATTTTGAACTTGGGCTACTTAATTCAAAATTTTATTAGAATTTTAAAATTCCAATAAACAATTTGGTCCAAGCACACAAATTCAAGGAAACCATCAACCACCCTAGGGCTTGGATAAGAAGCCAAGTGATTAAGGTTTGCAACTTGGAGCTCGGCTTGGTGGTGCAGCTAAAAGAGCCACCAAGTCACAAAGGCAAGTCAAGGCTCGCAGGTGCGCTACGCACGGCAGGGGCAGGCAGGGCATGGCAGAGGCGCACTAGGCTACACAATGCATGACAGGGGCACGCGATACATGGCAGGGGTGCAACTGGACACCGCAGGGCCTGACTAGGTGCGCTGGGAGCGCCTGGTGCGTCTGGCCAGCAGGTGCCGAGAAGACACCTAGGGGATAGGGCTCGAAATTACAAACTCTTAGAAATAAAATCAAATTGAGAAAATTAAATTAGAAAAGTGTTATGCCTCATATGGATTACAATTCTGTAGATAAAAAATAATTAAGAACAATTCCTAAACACAAAACACCATATAATTAACGACTCTAAAGAACACACATTCATCAAAACAAACATCCATACATTCATCACATATTGCAATAATATGAGAATGCATATTATAACCACACAACAATGAATGTATGCGAAGATTAATCACCACTCTAGTATAGATTATTAGTAACTCGTTTACCATAAGCACAGCGGAAAGTAGGAAGTGGTGGGCCCCGAGATTTCAAAAATTTATTTAAACAATCTTTAAATAACTGAATCCATTAATTTGCAAAACATTCATCAAAGAGAAAGAAAAAGATAAGGATTTACCAGTTGTAGAACAATCAAGACTCATCTCAATCTTTTAGTACATCCAACGGACATTCAATCCAAAGGAGCCTTGTGAATACTCACACCAAGATTTTCCAAGATGTATCTCAAGACCTCAAGACGTGTGCGGGAAAGTAGAGTAATGGTGGAAAAAAAATTTAATTCACAATATGTACTCAACTCATGAGATCATAGAATATTAGGTGTGAGACAGTTTTAAGGGATATAAAAATATTACTTTATATTTTCCTCTCTCTGTGAAAAGCTTTTCTTCTATTTTTCAACTAATTTCTATCAGATAGCTTTATAAAAGAATTAATTAAATTCAAAAATAAAATTATAAATAATATATTAAATAAATGAATAAAAGAAATATCAAGATCTAATCCCGATTCTAGTTACACTGATACACGCCAACTACAGTGTCAATACTGTAGTTGGCATGTAGCAGAACCCTGATTTCAGGGTTGTGTTTCAACCACTTTCTTTTAATTATTATTTATTAAAAATATATATAAACCTAATAACTTATCTTATCCTATTAATTAAAGAATAAGCATCATTTCAAATTCAAATCAAATTTAAATTATCATAAATAATTTTTTCACAATATTTAAATAAATCAAACTAATAAATTCAAAATTAATTATCTTAATTACTTAAATGCCATTTTAAAAAATGCACATTTTATTAAAAAAAAATTTGAAAATTATATTAATTCATTTTTCTCAATTACATATTTGACCCTGAAGAAAAAATTTCTTCCAAAGACATCATTTCCCCGATTGTGCCCAATTTCAACTCTAACTGTGAATAGTGTTGACAGAACCATCTCGGGATCCTATGGAAAGATAATTTCAAGCTTTAATAAATTTAGATAATTAATTAAAACCCTTTAATATAATAACTCTAATTTATTAATCTCAATATTATTCCACTAAAAATATGAGACCGCACTCTTGTAATTATAGACATTTATTTTTTGAGTATTTTTCAGTATTAAAAGTGTCCATCGATTTAATCACTACATACAATTCAATCATCTATTAATAGTTTGTAATTCAAGTATGAATTAATTACCATTTAACCTCTTTAATTATATCTTGTTTCCTTAAGTAACATTAACTTTACTAGTGAATGTTAATTCATAAACTGATTTATGAATTTGAGCACAATAACCTTTTAGTTCCAAAAGCCAACCCTTAAGAGAACCATTATTCAATTCATTTCAGAAAGGTATAGATTCCATATCTATATATTATGTCCTTAGTCATTTACATCAATGAGTTCCCTAAATAAAAGTTTTCAGCCTAATCATTTTGACAAACCATAACGAGTAAATCGAAGAACTCATATGACATAAACATATATTCATAATAACTTCAGGATTAAAATCAATTTGTATATGATCATCTTATAGATATGTTTAATTAATACTTATAAAGTAAATGGTATTATTAATTATTAATAACATATCGAATCTTGTTCATGTATAACGACTTTATACATAGTACCTCCACTAAGATGTCCTACTACATTAGTAATCAGGGTCTAGATTACATGTATTCATGATACTAGTGAACCGTACGTACAGTATTTAATCCAAAGATTTTGTATAACTTTGTTTTACTACGAAGTATTTAAATTCGTTCCCTACTGTACGTACAGTATTTAATCCTCTCATACCAATACAAGATTGTAGTCACAATAACGAATTCGAGAATTTTTTGACATTCATAAAATATTATTCTATCAATAATAATAAACAATCCTTATATGCTCAAATTTAATTCATTCATTTTTTTCATAAAACATTGTTCAATACATATATCTTCGTGGTACCTAGATGTAGCTAGTATGGAGTGGTATGAGACTCATCTAGAATATCTCGCATGATACCAATGTCCATCGGAACATATATCTAATCTTTCTCACTACTACAAAAATATGCTTATAGGACACATTTTAAAGGCACTCACCTAGATGCAAGCCCTAAAAACATCTCCTGGACTTTTTAGGACACTCAATGAGAGTCGTTAAAGAATTTCTTTTAGGAGATGGGATGCGAGCCCTAAAAAATTATGTGTGTCCTAATAGTATTTTTTTTAACAAAAGTTCTTGGAATTTTTAGGAACCTCATTGAGAGTCCTTCAAGAATTTATTTTGGGACACGCAGTGCAAGCCCTATAAACTTATGTGTGTCCTAAAAGTTTGAATAATTTTTTTAACTAAAGTTTTATTATTTATTAAATCACAAAAGAAAAAAAAACAACAGCCCATTCTCTCTCTCTCTCTCTCTCTCTCTCTCTCTCTCTCTCTTCCTTGGAGTCCCTCTCTCTTCCCCCACTTCTCTTTCTCTCTCTCTCTCTCTCTCTCGCAAGATTGTTGCCAAGCCATGACGGTGGCTCTCCGGCCACCCCCTGTCAACACGCACCGGCCCACCGTCTTCCCCGGCTCCGAAAATCCCAAGCCCCGCAAGCCCCTAGCCTCACGCGCCCCCTAGCCCTCTCGACGGAGCCTCCAAAGTTCCGCGACCATGTGGGTTTCTGAAACTTTATGGGCATTTTCCGACCACCCCGAGCCAAACGACCACCACCACTTCATTCCTTGTGCTTTGGGATAAAAAAACCCACTAAAGGATCGGATCGAACCACCACCATGGAGTGGTGGCGTCACCGTCATCGTCGGATTTCTAGCGGGAGCTTTTCCGACCAATTAATTTTTTAATAATTAAAAATAAAAATTTTCAGGACACGCAATGAAAGCCCTAAAGACATTCTTTTAGGGCTCGCAACGTGGGTCCTAAAAAACCTCGCGCGAGTCCTAAAAAATTTTTTAGGGCTTGGAAAGTGAGACTAAAAATCCTTTTATGTAGTAGTGTGTACCCCAACGTATATGTCTCAGAGACCATAAATTCCTAAGTCATTCTAGCTAGGATGTCCTCCTGATTCTTCACTAATTGAGGATCACCCATCAAAGACTTTATTATCCTCTCAAGTAGTGTAGACTTGTAATATCCAGACACATGCTTTTTAATTATTTATTGTTTATTTTAATTTGTTTAATTTTTATTTAATTCACTTATTTTGAATATAATTATTTTAATATTCTTATATATTGTCTTGTTTACTTTTCTAATTAGTTGTCACCTTATTTACTACAATAGTTATTCTTTTATTGTTTATTTATGTAGTTATTTATTTACCTTTATTTTATTTACTTATTTATGCCTTGATATAATAATATGATAATGTGTGCACGTGTGTGTGTGTGTGTGCGACTAAGCATTAGCCGTGTGGTCTGTGTGAAAGAGAAGGGTGGTAAGATCTTGATGATTGCATGAACGAAGGTGTAACGTCCTCCTAATCCATGACCCTTACACTGTGTACTTTAAATAGTGTCAGACTTGCTAATCAAGTCACTTGGTTATAAATGTGTAACTAAGGTAAATGACAAGGGTAAGGGTTAAAAAAATTTGGTTAAAAAAAAACATTGACATTTCATTTAAAAGTTTAATATATACAGGGGATCCCAAAATAACATAAATAGATGTTCAAAAAGTTATATACATGTCAAAATACAAGCCACGTTGACCTAGGCGGCAAAATAGGGGATACAACTCTAGTTCCTCCAGGATAACCTCGACCGTGGTGGTCAAGTAGCTGCATATGTACACGCCACCACCGAAGCTCTTTAACTCATGGCTAGTCAAGCTTTTATTTAACATACCTGCACCACACAACACCCGTCATTCGAGGCTCAGCAAGAAAAGTTAAACAAGCTCATAAGCAGTTAATCCCATATCATGGAATCACAATAAGCATGCCTAGCAGTAATAACCCTACTCATGCATGCATTTTGTGCAGATAAGCGACTACCATGTCATAACAGGTCCCGCTTCCCTAAATAAATGTTTAATAAGTAATACCGGGGCCATGCCCTATGATATGGGACTAATAAGTCACCCCGGAGCCCATTTCCCTATCCTCCGTATAAACAACCTTGGCGCTGGCCCAACATACCTGGCGCTTCAAATTTTCCATGACCATAGGGTCAAAAAACTTATGATGCCCTGATTAGGCCTAACCATATCGACCAGTCCTCAGCACGCTATTGTCGCACTTGACTTATAAGTCAAATCTTTTTGTGGAGATAATGCAAACAAGCATATTATATTTAACAATTATCCGGATACAGAGCAGTCAAGCATGCTTAAACAATGATCACAGGCATAAACATATTCATGTTCAATTTCAGGGGCCTGAACCCTATTCATAATTATATTTAACTACCAGGCCAAGCCCTAATCACTTATGTCACATAATAGCTGCAGTTTTCTTACCTCAGGTCCAAGTGCAACGTAAAACAAGAATGACCCTCGAGGACGACCCTGGTTCTAAGCCCCTAGTGGTACCCTAGTGACAACCATAATATAGAATCTTGTCAATAACAATCAAATAAAGGCTTCCAGACTGATTCCTAGTCTCTAAGACGTCTAATTCTACTAAACCGAGTAGTAGAATCGACCCCGAGCCCGTAAGTCTGAGTTCCCGCACTCAAGACCTTCCCGGGTCTCAAAAGCCCTTCAAGCGCTGCAGCCCAAGGCCCAAGAGTCACGGTCTGCCCTTAGGCAGAGATCCCATGGGCTTTCCACTGGAACACACGCGTCGCAGCACTGCCTGCAAGCGCCGCGACCCAAAATTGAGTTTTAGCACCTCCTTCTCCCAACAACAAGGCCCCGACTTGACTTGAAAACCCAGTTTTTCCTTTGTTTCCTTCAAGCCAAAACTCATGAAAAACCCAACCAAACATAGTTAAATCCCAAAAACAAAGTTCCCAATCAACTTAGCACATCATAAGCCTTAAAACCATCCCTAAAAAACATACTTAAAACTCCTCACAAATCCAAATTCAGATTTGATTTTTCAACACTATAAAACTCAACTAAAACCAGAGAAAACATAAATAATTGAGGCTAGAAATGGATACCTCTGCTCCCAAAACAAAGCTAAGGCTTTCCCCAAGCAATCTCGAGCCTAAGACAGCTTCAATTCCCCTTAGATCGCATGAAATTTCAAAGAATTGAGAGAGAGAGAGAGAGGGTACATGAGTGAGAGGGTTTGTATTTTTTTTTTGTGTGTGTTTTTATGATGTTTGTAGTTTACTTAGAGTTGAAGTAACTCTAAGCAAATCCCAAAGCTCAGGGTACCAAACACATCCCCAAGGGTAAATGTAACATCCTGAATTTACTGTTAAGGCTCAGTGCCTGGACTACAGTGCCTAAAGGGCATAATAGGATATACACTGTGAATTAATTGAATAAATGTGTGACTATGTGGCATACATGATTTATATGATAATATGGATTTAAATGCATGTTTATGGATATTAATTATGCATGTGGGCCCATACTTGATAGTAAGGGCATATTTGTAATATTGGCCCGATTCATGCATAAATGTGAATAAATGCGTTAAATGGTTGAGACCACATTTGTATGTGGATGTATTTGCAATATACGACTCGAGGCGATCCTAGTGAGCGAATTAGCGGAATAGTCACAATACGGTTTAATACCTGGCTCGGGATGAGCCTAGGGGTATTTTGGGAAGTTTAACATTGGAGATTTATCAAGTATCGGGTAGGTATTTGGTGCTTAGTTGGGTATGTGGTGATTGCTTGAGAATTAATAGGGTGACTTGAGGAATTAGCGAGAAACAGGACAAATGATCATTTTACCCTTAAAGGCAATTAGAGGGTTGAGTTGATTTTAAGGGCATTTCGGTCCTTTTTAATTAAATGGTATGGTGGAGTTAACCTTCAGGAATCAACCAGAATAAGTTAGAAGTCTCATCTCCCTCTCTCTCTCACCTACACGTTTTCTCTCTCTCTCTCGCTCTCTCTCTCTCTCTCCCATTTGAAGTGCTTGGAAGCTTAGGGAAATCCTTGAGGTAGAGCTTGGAATTGAGCTGGGAATTTGGGAAATTAAGCTGGGAGCAAGCAAAGGATTAGCACAAGGATCAAATTATTTTTGAGGTAAGTTCCTTAACCTGATTTTACTGTAAATTCTATGATAACTTTGGATTGTTGGCTGGGTTTATTATTAGCTTTAATTGCTTACTTGAGGTGAGATTTGGGGATTGGTTTTTAGGTGATTATGAAGCCTAGGTTGTGTGGTTAACAGTCTTGGACTCAATTCTTGTTTTGGTGTAAGGTTACAATGACTTTCTGTTGCAATTTTTTGGGAGAAAACATTGAAATGCCCCAGAACTTATGGGTTCACGGGAGCATGCCGCAACCCAATTCTTGTGCACCGCGGCCCACGTGACCCCAGGAGCTCTGGGGACTTGCTATTTCGCAGGTGCACCATGACCCTTAAGGAGACAGTCACGGCGTGCTTATCCTTGGGACTTTGGGGTCGGCGCCTATGTCTTGGGGGCGCGCTGTGACCCTTAGAGCCAGGTCGCGGCCTGCCTAGGCAGCCTTAGCCAAATTAGGACTTAGGGCTCGAGGATCTAAACCTAAGCGCTCGGGACAATTTCTACTACCCATTTTTGTAGAAATCGAGGTCCCGGAGGATCGTATAATATTCCAAATCTTTTAATTAATTTAGGATTTTAATGGTTATCCACTATCACATTGTGACTAGGTTATACTGCAAGGGCTCAGGAATATGGATAGTGCTCGGTACTACCATATGTTAGCTGCTTGGGACTTGAGGTAAGAAAACTACACCTGAATTGTGAATGGGGCTTAAACCCCTTATATGAATATGAACATATATGTAGCTAAGAATATCTGGATGGGCATGCGTGTATACGCCGCCATTGATTACTTATTCTGCATTGTGCATTTGTGATTATATTTGTTTGCATGCTAGACTAAGGGTGCCAGCAAGCGTGTGAAACGCATCCCAGCCTAAGGGTGCCGAGGTCTGCTAAGAGACCAGAGGACTCAGCCTAAGGGCATCGGGCCTGGATGTTATACCATAAACAAAAGTGTGATTCACACTTAATCATTTTTATTGATCGATAAGTTTGGTTTACATATTTGACTAATTTGAATATCACTATTGGTTGGTTGTTTATATTCTATTGTTAATTGAATATGATGATTTATGGTTACTGCTTTTATACTATTTCCTAGTGTGTAGGCTGGTTTAAGTTTTCTTACTGAGCCTTGGCTCACGGTTGCTACGTGGTGCAAGTAAGGGAAAGGGATAGTTGGACCAGCCATGAGTTGGAGAGCTTCAGGGGTAGTGTGTACATATGCAACCTACTCGATCGCCAAGTTTGGGATAACTTGGAAGGAACTAGGGTTAAAGCTTACTTTGCCGCTTAGGACGACCAAGTTTTATTCTATTTGTCTTTTACAAGTTTGTAAACTGATTTTGGGATCCCGTGTGTAAACTTAATATTTTAATGAAAAATAACCTTTTTTTTTTACCAAATCTTTTAATACACGACCTTGACCTAGACTTTAGTAACAAATTTAAGTTCAAATGAATTGCTTAGCAAGTTAAGTACTATTTAAACACATAGAATAACGGTCTTGGTTATCTAGGTCGTTACGACTTAGTATCAGAGTCGTCTAGGTTTAAGGGTTCCTAAAGACTAGCTTGGCATGTACACTCGCCGATAAAGATAAGCTCGACTCACGGTTAGGTACCTAATGACATGATTATGTGGGTAATTATTTAAATTGAGCCTATGTGTCTTATTTGCATGCTGGTATAGAAATCATGATGTGTGTGAATGTATTTAGTGGAAATATGATTCAATAATTGATGCATGAATAATGTAGATTTATGTTTTTATATGTATAGTGTGTGTGTGGTTATTGTGATTGTTTGGACTTGCCCGTGGGATAATTCTGGATATGAATATCAGGGCTAAGGGGTTAAGTCATTGGTTAAGGATTGGTTCAGAAATTATGTATTCAAGATAGTTAACTGGACCTGATATCATTAGTATGGGGGTTGCAGTTGATAGTTAGGGTCAAAACCCTCCATCTACCCCTCGAAGTCGCAGCAAATGTTTGCTAGTATGCAAGCAAGACTGCTAGATCAAAGTGAGGAGATTAGATGGTTGAGAAAGCGGGTTCCATCAAGGAATGGTGCTTCGTATATCTTGACAGTAATGGCACCAGTGTTGTTTTAACCTGAGGGTTGGAATAGATAAGAGTTACTGTATGAAAGACTCTAGAAGCATTATCCTCTAGTTTTCGAGGAGGTTTGGGTCTGTTCAAAATTGATCAGTAGATGGGCGTGAATAGCTCCATCCTCGATGATATGGGAGTGGTAGGCCATGATAGAGCGGTTGTGCCACGCGTATGCAGCAAGAGGATGCCCGCATGTGATGGAGAGTAGTACCCCAGACACGATACACTTTTATGATAGGTTGGGAGGAATTTAGATAGTGGTTCAATGAAAGAGACTACTATGATGCAGTCTGAACTACAAAAACCAGTGATTTTACGGACTTGGTTCAGGATGGTAAGTCAGTGACAGAATATTTCAATGAATATGATATGTTGGCCAAATCCACTTTTGATTTTGCACCAGTGGATGTGGCTGGAAGGAATGATTCATTTGAGGACTGAACTCTGGGATGGCCCAGAGCATCAGTGTTGCTCCAGTGCATGAGACTTCTATCTATTCTCTGGCAGCAAGGAGGGTCCTGTTGAAGAAGACACAAGAGACGAGAAATGGTTTAAGACTGTGATAGGGCAGGAAGTTCAGGCAATGGTATTGCCATTTGCGAGATCAGGTAGGGACAGATGCCCAGTAATCGGAAAAGAAGGACCCCTGATACTTATACTACTCCTGAACTTGACAGGAGGGGTTATAGCTTACAGGATGGTCGTCAGGAAGACATTGAGGCCTGGTGAAGTTATCTAGTATGCGTCAGGTGCGGGAGACGCCATCTGGGAGGATGGCAAGTGAAGGCATATTTTCAATGTGGAATGGTTGGGCAAGTCAGCAAGGATTGTCCGAGATTAGAGAAGGGAGAACTGGTCTGCCTTAATACAACCAGAGCTCGAGGCCAATCCCTCAGAAGGGACCGGTTGGCTTTCTAGTTCGCATTCCTTGTTGTACATTGGGCTGATTGAGTTCGGTGCTACATATATCCTAGAAGAGACATAGATTTAAGGCACATGCTTAAAGTTTGCTATACGATGGGGCTTAAGATATTAGTGCCTGTTCGGAAAAGTTGGTAACCTCCAAGAAAGGGTTAGAGTATCTTTGGTAAAAGGTTTATAGTAGAATTGATTGAGCTCGTCATATGAGGTTTTTGATGTGAACCTGAATAAGGATTAATCTATTAAATAAGGGACAACCATGGATTGCAAGAGATGGTGGTAACATCTTAATTTAAAAGGGAAGGACCCGGTTTCATCTACGGGATGCTTAGGTATTGTGGTGGGTACCACTTGAAATATATCAGATAGACCGAATGAAAACTAGATTGGCCAGTAAGGTTTCAGATGGGTGCACAAAGAATCGTTGAGTGCGCAATGGGATTATGGTACTAATAGAATTGACATTAGGGACATCATGAAGAACGGTATTAGCTCAGTAGAAAGAATTAATGGCTCAGTTGAAGAAGTATTTAATTTGAGGATTGATTGGACAGAGCATCTCATCATGGGACATGTCAACACCGTTTGCCAAGAATAAAGGATTAAATTTCCTAGTGAAAAGTAGGACAATGTTCTCAGGAATTTACCCTTGATCTGGTTGTTACCAGCTGAGGGTCAAGGATAGAGACATTTTAAGAATTACTTCTTGCACCAAGTAGGATGTGATGGATTATCAGTGAAGGTTCTTAATTGACTAGTGCTCCAACGACACAGGTAAGTTCGACAAGCACAGAGAGTACAGGAATGATGTGGACAAGCCATATTTAGATTTATTAGGGATGTGTTGGTCTACTCCCAGTTAGAAGCAGAACGAGAACGACCACTTCATTGATAATACTAAGACTAATGAAGCAGGGTTACAGGTAAGGCTCTAGAAAGAGTAAGCTTCTATTTATTCAAGGGTATTGAAGATCACGTTATGGGAAGTGATGGGATCATGTATGAAGGAATTCAGCTAGAAGTCACAAAGAAATTACCAAAGAATGCCTGAGGGGGGAGAAGTATGGTGAGACCGGTAAGACACCGTCAGCTACTACTTGAAGCATCTTCGAAGACAGCCACACCCAAGATTGAGCTAACACAAGAACCTTAAGTTTGTCGGAATGGATAGTTTCATATCGGATTTTTAGAAGATAGAATAAGGGTTGGTTAGCACACTATGGTATCAGAATGTGTATGCGGTGGACTGATACAGGAGGACAGCATGATGGATATACTATCCTTGCTTAAGACATGAAACAATAGGGTGGTGCGTCGAAGACTAGGGTGCGCCCGTGTACAAACTGAAATAATGGTTGCTCGTGCTTCATCGTAGATGAAGGAATAGGAACACAAATGTTCTACACGGGACGTTAGGTTGATGGTAATGCTAGATAGCCCAGTTGGGGTGCGGTGACGGCACCTATGGAATAGTAGTGTGTGCATTAGTATAAGGAATTCAAGTGTTTGATCACTAATAGAAGAATAATCATGAGACTAAGGGCCTAGTGGGAAATAATGGGTGATTCACATTGGAAACCCTTGATTGGATAGAGAAAATTAACATGGAAGCTGACATTTTGAGCTGGAAAGGTCTACGCCAATTGGATAAGATGCCACGAATTACAGTAAACTCATACAAGATAACGACCAAGATTGGTATAGTATATGCAGTTGATAGTTTGCAAACGTATCTCTATGGAAAATGAAGTATAGGGAGGAGGTCTTGTGGGAATGGTTAAGAATCCTACTATTTTAATATGAATGGGTTAAGATATGAAGATCGAATGAGTGATTCGATGGAACGTGTCGTTGAGGTAGAGATTCTAGATGAGTCTTATGCTATCTCTTTATAATTGATGTATCCAGAAAGTTTAAATGGATGTTAAGATCTGAAATTTGTGTATTGGAAGGCAAAAGGGTATAGTGGTGGACCGTAAGGGTTGACTACATTAGACTACAAGTAAGATAATTGGATATGAGAAGTTCTAACTCAAAAAATTGAGTTAACACACCTAGGTTCATGTGAACGGGTATCATAATAATGAGTATGGGCGACAGGAGACCATATGTGTAACGCCTTGGATAGCCAAGACTATTACACTATGTGTTTATAAAGGTGCAAGACTTTCTAATCAAGTCATTTAGTTAGAAATGTGTTACTGAAACTATAATTGAACTAGAGTCAAAAGATTTCAGTCACAAAAGTTACATTTCATATAATCAAACATTTTGAACTTGGGATCCCATTAGTAATAACATTTAAAAGACATTTTACAAAAATTCAGGATAAAAGTACAGCTACTAGCCACTCTAAGGGCAAAACAAACATTTAGGCTGTCCCTGTCCTGTACTACTCCTCGGTCGTGGCGGTCGATCAGCTGACTATGTACATTCAGCCTCAAAGCTCTCCTACTCAGGACTGGTCCACTTTACCCTTGCCTTTACCTGCACCACGTATCACCCGTGAGCCGAGGCCCAGCAAGAAAACAGAATAACAGAGCATAATCATCAATTAAACAATCAGATAACTCATATAGTATGATCATATACTCAATAATTCAAAATATTCACATAACCAGGCATTCAGCATACCAAGCTCATCAATTAACATTAATAAAAATTTCACAAATAATAACCAAGGTCAACGCCCTTAGGTTGCACCCTCTATTTATCCCACTGACTCTGGCCTGGTTAAACCGATTTCAGTGAACATTAAGTTGTCCTCAGCTACCAGTGGTCGAGTCGCGCCATGTGCGCAAATATTGATTCTGGCACTCTTAGGCCATTTATCTTATGTCCCATGGCATAATACCATCTATGACATCATACAAATAAAGGGAGCTCTTAGTCCCATCATAATCACAAAACCGGGTGCAGTTTTCTTACCATTGATTTTGTTAGCTTGATTAGTGAAATCGACCCTCAAACACGATCCCATCCGAGCCCTAGCATACACCTAGTCACAACCATAAATTAATATCATCACCAAACTTCAATTCCAAAACCTAGCCTCGGGACTAATCCCGAGCCCTTGGGAAGCCCTAATTCCACCAAACGAGGTGATGGAATCAAACCCCGAGCAAAAACCCTAAGAAATAACCCAAACACCCTCTTCTGGAAATAGGGTAGCGCTGCAGCGCCATGAAGAGAGCGCTATGGCACTACAACCATAGCCAAAAACGCCCCAAGCACCCAATCCTAGTGCTATAGTGCCCAAGGGCTAGCGCTACTTCCAGAGCAAAAATGCCCAGATTTGTCTCCTTCGAATTTCCTCGAACCAAAACCCCCTACAACATTTCCAAACTTCAACCAAACATCAAAACAAGCCTATCATCATCTATAACTGTAATGCCCCAAATTCTCCGATGTGGTTTAATGGCGGGATTAATAGGCCGGGAGGGCCATACTTGTTTAATTAAGCCATTAAATGATATTATGCATGTATACTTGAATTATATTATAACATGATGTTAAATGCATGCATGTGAGTCCATATTTTAATTACCGGGGTGTGATGGTAACTTGGCCCGTTGAGGGTAAATTGTATATTTGTATGCATGTCGGTGATATATGTTGAGACCACATCATAATGTGGGTTTGTTCGAGCCATTCGACATGAGACGATCTTGGAATGTTGATTAGCAATCTAGTCACAACAGGTTTAAGATCGGGGCTCGGGTTGAGTGTCGGGGTGATTTTAATGATTATATCATTACAAGGTATTAAAGGGTAACGAGATGCGAATTATTGGTGTTTGAGATAATCGAGAATAGCGGGAATTGGAGAGTGTTAATTATGATTAACGAGATAGGTGGAAAATACCAAATATGCCCTTGGGAGCCTTTAGAAACTTTAAATTGACCTAGGGGTAAAATGGTCATTTCACCCCTAGGATAGATATAAGCCATTTTTGGCTAAGGTTTAGGTAGAAAAACAGAGCACGTTTGAGAGCTTTCCCGTACCATGTTCCTCTCAGTTTTCTTTGTGATTTTTGAATCAATCTTGAGGATTCAAGCTTGGGAAGCAAGCCTTGGGAGTTTGGGAGTGTGTTCCTCCATTGAAGGGCTTCATAAGCCGAGTTTTGGGTAAGTTTCTAGCCATAGAATTCCTTGGTTTGCTCTGTTTGAGCTTTGTTTTGCAGCTGTGATTTCTAGGTTGAGACTTTGGTTTTGTTGGGAGTTTTGGCTAGGATTCCTATGGTTGGGATGTTTGGGGTATGTTAGGATGGTTTTTGGGTTCATTTGGCATTAAAAATGGGTTTTGGAAGCTTTGGAATCAGGTGGGAATCGAAGGAGATGAAGACGGGCATTTCAGGGCATTTCAGTGCTGGAGGTAGCACTATAGCGCCCACCTTAGGGCGCTACAGCGCTACTCAGGAGGCAGATGGGCATGTTAGGGGTTCTGAGTATAGCGCTGGGGCACTAGGGGTTGAGCGTTGTAGCGCTACTCTGTTCCTTCAAAGTCCCGTTTTGAGTGTTTTTAAGGGTTTTTGACTTGGGGTTTCAATCCTTAAGGCCCGGGATCGAATCTACTCACCGTGTAGGCATGTTTCGAGGTCCTGAGAGTGGTGCTTAGGTTAAAACCTTATCCATGTTGATTCTCATTAATTGAGGTTATAATTAGTTGTGATTAGGTGACTGCTAAGGAAGCAAAGGTCGATCGTTCTCAGGAGTCGTTCTTATTATTATTTCTCGCTCAAACCATAAGTAAGAGAACTGCACCCCATATGTGACATGTATGATGATTCTTGAGGCATGTTGATTGTGTAAATGTGGGCATGGATTGATTATCGAATGCTTAGCAAATCTTGCTCACTTGTGTATGGTACTGACTCATTAGTCAGATTTGGCAAAGGTGCTAGTATCAACTGTGAAGCTGTGACTTATTAGTCAGGTTCGGCAGTGGTACTGGGCACTGGTCACATAGTGCTGAATCATTGGTCAGGGCGGCCTTAGCGTGTTCCACGCAAGCCAACAAAGATTAGATCTAATTGACTTTCTGCATTGAATGACTTAAAGAGCATTAATGCCGGACCGACCTCAAGTTCGATGAATATAATAAGCGCTTGTGTGGCTTACCCATCAGTCACTCATCTGTTAAGTTAGAGACTTACCCATCAGTCTCTCATCTGTTCAAGGCTAGTGGCTTACCTAGCAGCCACTCTTCTGATTAAATTGGTGACTTGCTTGTCAGTCACTCAATATGGTTTTTCTAGAACCTCAAGTGATATTCACTCATCTATTTAAGAGTTGTAAACTCTGTGTGATTATAATGATAACCATTGGATATTGTTTATATACAACACTGTGTTTTCTTGATGAGCTTTGGCTCATGGGTGCTATGTGGTGCAGGTAAAGGGAAAGAAAAGCTCACCCAGCCTTGAGTGGAAAGCTTAGGTGGTGATGTGTACATATGTGGCTGCTTGACCACCACGGCCAAGGAGTTCTCAGAGGAACTAGGGGGTTTACCCTATTTTTTCCACTTAGGTCGGCGGGTTTGTAATTTTGGAACAGTAATGACCTTTTTGAGTTGTAAATAACTTGTAAATGTTCTTGTGGGCCCATGAACAGTTTTATGTATTAAATAAAACATATCATTTCCTTTTTGTTGGTTTTCACCTTAACGTGTTAATGACACTTAGAACACGTTTTTAACCAAAGGACTCAGGTAGCGAGTCAAATTTCCGATTCACCGTTCACCGTAACGGTTCTGGGGTAACCAGGGCGTTACAATAACTCACCCCATAAGTCCCAACCATATGAAATTCAACCCCATGCACCCTAAAATAAAAAAACTACCATGATTGAGCTTAAAGCTCAAAACTCAGCAAAACAACAGAAATTTCAGAACTTCAAGACCAGAACTTCATACCTTTGATGGAGAATTTTGACCTAGGTTATCTCCCACACATCATTAGCTTTCACTTCTCAAAACCTCAGCCTTAATTCCCTAGAATTCCCATCAAAACGCTGCTAAGAAATCCATTTCAACACGAAAAACCAGAAACTGAAAAACAACCTTGAAACTTACCTTAATTGGGTGACTAATTCCTGCTGAATCCTCAAGCTTGATCAAGGTCCCAAGTGTTGAGCCTTAGCCTAAGCCCTCTCTGAATTTTGGCTCCAAATTCCTTCAAGAAATGGGGATGAAGACCTAAACCGTGAGAGAGAAGAAAAGACCTCTATTTTTTCCTTCTTTCATTTTCCTTCGGCTTTCTTTTCTTTTTGTCTCTTTTGTTTTCCTTCAGTTTCTCAGATATTCTACACATTCCACTAAGGCTAAAAAGCATAGTATAACTTATCCCTTATAAATCCAAATGACCACATTGCCCTCCCAATAATAACTAAACCTTTAAATCATTCTAAGGGCATTTTGGTCATTACTCCCAATTCCCGTTAATTCCTCGAGTGTCTCTAATAATTACCGCTTACCTCCCGACACCTATCTAATTACCAATTATATTCCTCAATATTAAATAGCCTCCAATATATTTCCTAACTTCCCATAAATACCCTCAGACTCACCCCGAGCCGGGTATAAATTCCCACCCTGACTTGTTCGCTAAACCGCTCACTAGGATCGCCTCGAGTCACAAGCTGCAAATATATCCACATAATATTGTGGTCTCAACAATTTATAACAAGTATTTTCATTTATGCCCTCAATGGGCCAAAATTATGATTATGCCCTTATAACCTAATCAGAGCCTACATGCATACTAGTACACATAGTCATGCATCACATATATCCAAATAATCATATAAGCATGCATTTAATCATTTAAATCACACATAATCCAGTTATGCCCTCCCGACACACTAATCAAGCCCTTAAGCCTTATTAGTAATTTTGGGTCGTTACAAATACCCCCGCCTAATGAGAATTTCGTCCGACAAATTTACCTGAATAATTTGGGATACTGATCCCACATCGCTGACTCAAGCTCCCAGATCGCCTCCTCGACCCTACTATTCCTCCATAACACCTTAACCAGAGGAATCGTCTTATTTCGTAGTACTTTATCCTTCTGATCCAAAATCTGAACTGGTTGCTCCTCATAGGATAAATCTATTTGTAATTCCAGATCTTCATATTTCAGTACATGTGTTGTATCTGAGACGTACTTCTGGAGCATAGAAACATGGAATACGTCATGAACTCCTAACAACGATGGTGGCAAAGCTAACCTGTAAGCCACCTGATCGATCCTTTACAGGATCTCAAAAGGTCCAATAAATCTAGGGCTTAGCTTGTCCTTCTTCCCAAATCTCCTCACCCCTCGTAGTGGTGAAACTCGAAGAAACACGTGGTCCCCAACCTGGAACTCCACAACCCTATGCTTGGGATCAGCGTAGCTTTTTTGTCTGCTCTGTGAGGTGAGCATCCTAGCTCGGATCTTCTCAATAGCTTCATCTGTCTTCTGAACCATGTCCGGCCCCAAGTACTTTCTCTCACCCATCTCATCCCAATGAATGGGTGATCTACATCTCCTCCCATACAACATGTCATAGGGAGCCACTCCAATCGTGGATTGATAACTATTGTTATGCGAAAACTCAATCAACGGGAGATACTTACTCCAAGATCCCTCAAAATCGATCACACATGCCCTAAGCATATCCTCCAATACCTGAATCTTCCTCTCAGACTGTCCATCAGTCTAAGGATGAAAGGTCGTGCTGAACTTCAGCTGAGTTCCCACAGCCTTCTGTAAACTACTCCAAAACTTGGATGTAAAGATAGGATCCCGATCTGACACAATAGACTTAGGAACCCCATGGAGACGTACGATCTCCCTCCCATATAACTCTGCATACTGATCCATTGTATACGTCAACCTCACTGAAAGAAAATGAGCCGACATGGTGTATCTGTCCACTATCACCCACACCGAGTCATGAAGTCCTACTATCCTGGGTAAACCTCCCACAAAATCCATTTTAATATCTTCCCATTTCCACTCAGGAATACCCAAAGGCTGAAGCAACCCTGCTGGTCACTGATGCTCAGCCTTCACCTGCTGACAGGTTAAACATCTGGCCATGTACTCCACTACATCCTTCTTCATCCTGGGCCACCAATATAATGTTCGTAGATCTTGGTACATCTTCATGGTACCTGGATGAAGTGAGTACGGCGTAGTATGCGACTCATCAAATATTTCTCGTCTGATCCCCACATCAGCTGGAACACAAATCCGCCCCTTATACCGTAGCAAACCAACCTTAGAAATAGAATCGTCCTTAGCTACTCTCGCCAAGACATTCTCTCTAACCTCTTGTAACTGAGCATCTACCAACTGTCCTTCCTTAATCCGCTCTAGTAAGGTTGACTGCAGAGTAATGAAGGCCAACCGGCCCACCACCAATTCTATCCCTGCTCTAGTCATCTCATCAGATAACTCTCTCAAAATCTGGGTAGAACTATATAACTGACCTGGGCCCCTCCGGCTCAATGCATCCACCACTACATTAAGGTCCACTCTACACTTTTTCTTTTGTGTTTATGTAATTAGTTATTATCTTCCATTAGAGCTAGATTACTTGTTATTTTTTCTTTGAGTTGTAATACAAAACCAAGGTTGATTAAGCCTAACCCCCAACACTAAGATCCTCCATATATACACGTCTAGCTCCTTTCTCCTTTTGTGTAATGATTTCAAAAGGTTATTGGTGGATGGAGCTTGTGTCATTTTCTTCACCATGAGTGGAGTTGCAGAAGCTTTCTATTCCCTTAATTTACCTTCTCTTTGTTTGGGCATATCTCTTGCATCCATCGATGTCTTCTTAAAGGTGGCTTTGTAATAGTTCCCTTTGAAGGTGTTCACACCATGTTTTTGCTCCCATATTTTTATTGCATCATCTGTGTGAAATTTCATGGAGCTCCAAATTTGGGGGATTGCTCACTGAAAGCATGGTCCTCCCATCATCAATAGGAATGGTTGTTTCCTTCTTTTTCTGTTCCTCCACTACACGCATGGTGAGAGGTACATCAAACCTTGCTTGCACTGTATAGTTGAGCACCTCTAGCATTTTTCCACCGTTGCTTCCAACTTTTGGTTCTTTAGGCATGTCTCATCAATATTTTCATCATAGATTCGGGTGTGGGATCTTGTCCTTACTAAGTAAATCGATGTTTGTTTTCTTCCTTATTCTTTCCCTTTGTGAATAGGAAGGGGTGCATCGAACCTTCCTTGTAACAAGTTATTCAACTCCTCTTGCTTGTTCTCCACCGTGACCTCTAGCCTCTATTTTTTCAAGTGTAGCTCATTTATTTCCTCTTTGTAAAATTGTGTTTGGGAACTTGAGCTTACCAAATGCACCCGTGTAATTTTGCCTGACCTACAAGTTGAGGGGTTGGGATCACTGTAGCTGGAGCGAGGATCCACCGGAGGTCTACGTGAAGATGGCGTCATCAAGTTCTATAAGGGAGAAACTAGTAGTGTCAAAGGGGAAGTAAAAGGTAGTACTACAGAAGGTAACACTTCTTTTGCCCCATGGAGTTTTGGTGCTTTCGACGCACCATCATTCTTCAGTGGAAGCAGGTCTCCTCTGGACGTCGTTAACTGGTTTACTTCTAGCAAAATCTCCATGTCTTGGAGGCTTTTCAAATGTCTCAGCATGTTTTCTTTCTAATGTAGATGCAAAACAATTACTTGGGACTTACTCTTCTCACTGACGGTGCCAAACTAATGACGGTGAGAACTCGTCAACTAAGTTGCGGTTGCAAAGTAAAAATCTAACTAAAAGATTGAAGAACTTGAAAGAACTAGACGAAACTTGAAAGAAAATATGTCAGGGGGGAAATGGAGATTGTTTGTTTATTTCTCTTTGAAAGTGTGTTACAACGATTTTCCAACCACCCCTTATTCTTGGAAGTGGGTCACTATTTAAAAGTGAGACTTTTTGTCTCTCTTTCATTGTAGTCCCCAAGAGACAAAATCAAAATGGTATCATGAGGTATAGCAGGAGATCATGGCGCATATGGTAGTCGTGTTGGCATGGTGGATGTCTGGCCTGCTATTTGTTGGGGGCGCGATGTAGTGCTTCCACCTTTTTCTAACATTGTACGACCACTACCCCTTTGACGGGGTACCTAGTCTGTACTCTGCTACCTTCACGCCTTCGTCGTACAACCTTCTTTTTCTCATACATCATACTTTTGAATTCCTTGTCCATGATCATTGTTTCATTGGTGGTCTTCCAAGCTAGTTCTCTAGGTATGTTGGGATTTTAACTGAGTATGAGGCCATCTTTTCAGCTCTGGAGAAGCCTAAGCTCGCCACCAAAGGTCTAGGGAGGCTTGACCTCGCCCCCTAAGCTCTTTGGAGGCTTTGACCTAACCCCCAAGCTCTACGGAGGCTTTGAGCTCGCCCCTAGCTCTTGATGTTCCTCCTCGTTGGTACTTATTTTTTTTTTTTGTACGTCATTCTTTGGCATTTTTCCTCATCTATGATAGCATTTTTGGAATTAACACCAATCAATAATGCAATTGAATCTCCAAAACAAAAGTCACTAGCCTCATTACTCTAAGAGACCTTAACTAGTGAATGAAAAAACCCAACCGGCATGAACAGGAGTTCATGACTACTCACGATTTAGACTGATACATATGATCATCGAATTGATATGAACTAAGTATATGTTGACGCCATTTTTCATCAACTTAAATCGCAGAGCAATTAAAATATATAGACTACGGTGCGAAAGAATAGTAAATAAGAACAAGAAGGATTTTACGTGGTTCAGCAGTTAAATCTGCCTAGTCCACGAGTCTGTATTATTAAGACTTAGAGTTTTTTGGAAATTCTTCAAGGATGAACTGCCCAGAGCTTTCTCTCAAGATCTTAGATTATTTCTTACAAATGGTCATTCCTTCTCTATTTATAGGGAAGGTTACAGAGTCCGTTCCCACATATTTCGGGAAGATATTATGTATATCAATTTAAAATAATGACATTAAATGCTATATCTTCTATATACACGGAAACGTCCCCTGAAGACCTGGGAATGAATAACAAACTAAATAATATCCCTTTAATATTGGGATTTTACAACAATAAATATGCTCACACATACACAACAGGTTATCTTAGGTAACTCATCGAATCGTCGAGGTCAGCGATCATCATCGTGACTGTCAAGACTTACGGACTCGTTACGAACTTGCCATCTTACTCCAAGATCTGCTCGAAGTAGATAAATACTATCGAGGCTATCACACTCGAGCTTGCACTTCTTAAGCTCGGGTTGCTCAATCCGAAGGCACACGATAACGGATATATCCCGATGTCATGCCATTTCGAGCCTAGAAAGAATCCTAAGGTTACGTCTTCGAGATTGCCATTTTACTTTTGATGTTTTACAATTGGACCATGCAATGTGTTTCATATATTTCGAGCTCATACTTGATGAATCCAGTTTTCGAGGTCATAATCTCTAGTCTCGAAATCTGGGTGTAACATTTTGCCCCCTCAAAAGTATTAGTTCGAATCCCATTAGAAGGAAACTTAACTACTTTCATTGGGAACCGTACCATCAAATACACTCGAGTGTGGACACACGTCAGTTGAGTATTAGCCAATTAAAGTACTTGAATGCCTTGAAACTATGCCCACGTTCGTTCGCCTACCATCTTTATGGTATTATCATTTCATTTGTCCCTGGTCATCAGATCTGATACGGAATCTGGCCAATGGCCCTAATTAATTCGACTTTTAGCATTCCTGAGGGCCTATAAATACATCCTCACTCATCTTCCCCATTTTTCTTTTACATTCAATTTCTTGAAGAGAAAAAACCAGAAACTTCTTTGCCCAGTTCTTGCATAATCTCCAAGCCGAGAAGACAAAGCAACGTTGGCATCTTTGATTCTGTGAGATCGTATTTGCAACTGCTTATACAATCATCAATTTCTTTGTTTCCGCCGATCATATTGTGTAAGTTTTCTGTTCATGGCTTTGTATGTCTGTATATATGCATTGTTTTCATGCGGTCCACTCGTTAGTTTAATGCACTAGAATGTTTCCGCTGACAAATATTAGACTTAAGTTCTAACATCATGGGCTCCAAACCCAGATCATGCGTGAAAGACCCAAATATGGTTCTTTTACTGAGTTTTTGAATTTCAGATGAGATATCTTGTACACTAAGATATTGGGTACAAAATTAGGGCTTTATAAATTGAACGTTTCCCAAAAATATCATTTTTTGAGTAACCACCACCTTTTTTCCCTAATATATCGGGATCTCTAATGACAAGTTCACCTTCTTTTCCTTCGGTGGAATGCACGCCCTGAGACTGGCCTCATCCTTTAGATCGAGTTTGCCTTGTAGCCTCAATTATTCGAGCTTAGGTCTTCTAGTTTTTTCATTATTTCCTACTCGATTGGCCCTCACCCTTTTGCTTTCTTGTTAAATGCCGCAGAACTTGGGAGAGTGGTGGGGGTCAAAGCTTGTGATTCCTTATTCACAAGTAACTCCGAGCCCGGAGTCTCCTTTCACTCGGAACTAGCACTTGATCCGGGAGCACGAACTGAGGTGTGAGCAAGAGGACATTCTAGATCACTTTCGAAGTCCGATAGACGAGGTCGAAGAAGGAAAAAGGAAAAAACTAAGGGTCGCCCTCTACCCTGATCCAGACCCCGAGCCTAGACCGATCCCCCTCGACCCTAAGCTCAGGGTGACAGTTTCTTGCAAGCCGAGTGATCTCCAATTCTGGCTGATGGGGGAACCTTCTACCTCGCAACCAACCTCCGTACCTACCCTGAGAAGGGAATTTTTTTAGGCCGAGCACTATTGGAGCTCGATATCATCATTAGGGCAGATCTCTGACATTCTGGCCCTTCACAACATTGGAATGTCAGGCTCACTGAGGTGTCAAGCTCCGGCCTCCCACAAGAAAAGTTGCCGCGCTCCGGGAGATGGGAATTCTAACAGCAAGCTAAGGTATGCAGCTTGGAGCCAAGAGCACATGAAGGCGGGGGATGTACTGCCTTTGAAGTCCTTTTTTAAAAGATTCTTGGATTTCATTGGGCTGGCTCCCTTCCAGCTCAACACTAATTCTTACAGGGTTTGGTCCGCCCTGAGGTCGCTTTACTATGAGCTGAAGTGGGAAGGACCATCACCTGAAGAGATCTTATATCTCTTTGTCAGAAAAGCAATCCCTCCCGAGCTCAAGGAGGAGATGGCTTCTATTACCTCTCGAGCTATCCCAAGGAGAAGAAGATCTTCAAGGATCTTCCCAACCATCCTCCGGACTTCAAGAAGGCCTTCTTCTGGACAGATGGCCTAGCTCCATCTCGATACTATTCGTTCAGACGAATTCGTAAGTATCTAAAAATTCTTTCTTTTTTGTTCTCGAGTTTTTGTTTAAGCTCGCGCTTAGTCATAATATGTTCATTTTTCCAACCAACTATCGTCGTCCCACCCCCTCCAAGGAGATGACAGAGCACAAGGAGGCTTTGCTCTGACTTCCCTATGGTAGGAGGTCCCTCTCCTATCTCCTCCACGAAGAGAAGCTCCGACCCTGTGACCTCTTGGAGGGGGATCATTCCACATTTAACTGGTCCAATAAAAAGTATACCCAGTGGGAGCTTATGCCTCTCCCAACCGGAGAACGAGGCTAACGATGAAGCCTCAAGCTCGAGCTTGGGTGACAGAGGTACGGTCATTCTTAGCTCAAATTTGTGGTCTCCTTCACTACTTAAGCATAGGCCCAAAAAATTAGTGTTGTGTGAGGACGATAGCGACCATTTTTATGTATGGTCTTGGGTAGATGATAGGGTTCATAGGTTTGATAGTCGGCTCAGGAAGTATGACACCATGTATAGTCTAAACGAGGTATGGGACGGAATAGCCATTCAATACGGGACAAATGACTATAGAGACCTTTCGAGGTTGACTTCCACTTATAGGGAAGGCACTCCCCCTGCCTCTTCTGAAGATGGGGGAATTACGTGGTCGCCGAGTACGAGCTCGGGGGGGGGGGGGGGGGGGAGATCCAGTTAGGTTTCTCTCCGCTTGTCATTTAATTCTTTGCCTATCTGCATCATGCTAACTTATTTTGTTTTGGAATATCTCATAATGCGATGTGAATGTGCAGGTGATATGGATTCTGACCTCGACAATGTACTTGCTGGCGGCGGAGCCCAAAGGGTAAGCTCCCCAGGGGGTCGTGGAGGTCAGACCAACCTGCTAAGGTCCTTAAGAGGACTGAGAAGACACCTCCTCCACCAGGTCCATTTGGTCCGAGCTCATCTGTGAATCCAACTCCTCAAGCTGAGGCGTCCACTGTGACCTTGCCTCCCCCTCCTCCTTCGATCCAGGTTGAATCCATGCTTGGCCCACCTCTGACAAAACCCTGAGCCTCCAAAACACATCTGCTTTCGATTTCTATTCACGTCAATGAGTATGTAATTGATAACACAGCCGGACCTCACGGTGCTACGCTTGGCTCGGACGTTTTGTCTCGGGTGGGCCAGAGTTTTGGCAGCTTCGACGCCCCTCATTGGCAGTTCTTGAATAATGCTCGAGACTACAACACTCTTTATGAGAAGAGCATCGAGCTCACTGTCGCGGTAATCTTTCTCATCTCGATATTAGCTGTGTTTATACTTAGTTCATATTCTAATTTGATTTCTTTGTACATCAAACTCTTGCTATCTCGGCTCAACTTGACTATAAGTTGAACAATGAGGTCCACTTGAGCATGTCTTATGCTCAGAAGTCAAAGGATCTCCAACTCAAGCTCAGTGACGAGCTCAGGGCCACAAAGGCAAAAATGGAGGCTGAAGCTGAACAGCTAAAGGCCAAGACAGCCGAGCTCGAAGAGCTGAATGCCCGGCTCGCGGAGCTTGAGAAGATGAGTGCCCAGGATGCGGAGCATGAGAAGATCAATGCCATGCTTGAGGAAGAGAAGGCCGCCACTTTCGAGATCAATGCCATGCTTAAGGTGAAGAAAGATCGGGCAGTTAATCTGGCCATGTACAGAATCTGGGCCAATAATGTCGACCTCAACACCAGCTTCTTAGGCTTTTTGAGGTAGAACTTGTGGCTAAATGGCAAGCTCGGCTTGATGAGGAGGAGGCTGCTCGGGATGAGGCAGAGAGAGCCAAGGATGATGCTGAGAAGGCCAAGGAAAATGCTCCTTCTTCCAAGATCTTGCTTTGGGGCTGCGTCCCTTTGAATACCTTGTAATAGTTTTTGTGTTTGGCTTTTTTCTTTTTATGCCCCTGGGGCTAAGACAATGTTACAGCTCATGAAAGAGCTGCCTTCTTATGAGCTATTTTCGAGCTCATACTAATGATATTTGTGATACCATTTTTTATTTTTCTTTATTATACTTGCTTTACATTTCTTAGGTTGAAATATTTTACGCATTTTATATTAAAGTATCCTATATGTCTATTTATTCATACAAACATATGGTGGATTTAAGCCTGAGGTTCAATGCATTCATGCACAGTTTGCTCGAAATATCTGCATCCTATCTTGTTATTTTGTCAAGGTCGGAGATTACTTTTACCATGCACCCGAAGGTACTTATATGGCGCATAACACTAGTGGTTTAGTTATATCTTACTTTTTTAGTTACTTTTCCTCGTCCTCGGGTAGCTCCCTGAAGTTATGAGGTCGAAACTATCGTTTTGCAAGATACTCCAGCCTCGATCTCGACTTAACGCGAAGTGGATTTACGTTCCAACTTATTGTCGATTAGTTTTAGTTGGTTTGTTCCAAACCTATTAAGGCCGTGTTTGGTTTGTAGTCCATACACTTATGTTTTTTATCTGGTTCGCATATTTGGTAACATCCAAACAAATTATCTTTTGATAATTTCGTTATGTCCAGACTTACTTAGCTCGCGTGTTTGGTTATATCCAAACACTTATATGTTTTTTATAGTTTGGTTATGTCCAAACTATCTTAGCTCGCGCATTTGGTTATGTCCAAACACTTATATGTTTTTTGATAGTTTGGTTATGTCCAAACTATCTTAGCTTGTGCATTTGGTTATATCCAAACACTTGTATGGTTTTCGTATATGCTATTTCATTTTTTTCAAGCTTATGGTATATGTACCACTAATGCCCCCTTAATATCCTATGAGTGTGACTATAGGTTATTTAATTAAGAGAGATTCCAAAAAATACAGCACATTAAAACAAAATCAAACTTTATTCAAATAATTTGTTAACCGGAATATAGTAAAGATTAACAGGCATGGTTACAGGTGACATCATTCCTACACTATTGATAGTAAGGTCATAGATGTTTGCCATTCCATGCTCGTGGTACCAAACTCCCATTCAATCTTGCCAACTTGTATACGTCAGGTCGGATGACTGATTCTATCTGATAAGGTCCTTCCCAATTAGGCCTGAGCACGCCAGCAGCTGGGTCCCGTGTCGCCAAGAATACACACCTCAACACCAAATCCCCCACACCGGATTTTCTATCTCGAACTCTTTTATTGATATACGGGGTAGCTCGTTGTTGGTATGCAGCATTTTTTAGCTGAGCTTCGTCCATTCTTTCTTCAATCAGGTCCAGATTACTTCGAGCTGGGATTGGTTCGAGGCTTGACCATAAGCGAGGGCACGAATTGTGGGAATTTTGACCTCGATTGGCAACATAGCCTCGCAAACATATGCCAGAGAAAAGGGGGTATGCCCTGTCGAAGTATGGGTCATGGTTCGATATGCCCACAGAACCTGGGGCAATTCTTCGGGCCATTTCCCTTTAGCTTCTTCCAACTTTTTCTTCAGTGAACTCTTTAGGGTTTTATTCACAGCTTCGACCTGCCCATTTGCCTGGGGATGGGCCACAGAGGAGAAGTTCTTTATTATCCCATTTTTTCGCAAAAGTTGGTAAACAAATTGCTGTCGAATTGAGTACTGTTATCGGACACAATCTTCCTTGGCACCCCATATCGGCATATGATGTTTTTTACCACGAAGTCCAAGACTTTCTTTGAGGTGATTGTTGCCAGAGGTTCGGCTTCAGTCCACTTCGTGAAGTAATCTATGGCCACTACTGCGTACTTCACTCCGCCTTTGCCAGTTGGCAATGAGCCTATGAGGCCGATTCCCCAGACCACAAATGGCCACGGGGAGGTCACCATAGTTAGCTCGGATGGCGGAGCTCGAGGAATTATTGCGAACCGTTGGCATTTGTCGCATCTCTTGACGTAATTGAACGAATATGCCTTGATGGTAGGCCAAAAGTACCCCTGGCGTATGATTTTCTTGGACAGGCTATGTCCCCTAGTATGGTCTCCACAGAATCCTTCATGAATTTCTTCTATGATTTTCTTAGCCTCAGGTGGAGTAACACATCAAAGTAATGGCATGGAGTATCCTCTTCAATATAGCCTTCCATCTATAATGGTATGCGTGGGGATCTGATACATCAGTTTTCGAGCCTTGGTCTGTTCTTCTGTGAGAATGCCAGCCACAAGGTATTCAACTATCGGGGTCATCCAGATTGGCTCGAAATTTATCATGCAAACATCTTCCTGCTCTGGCTCGGTTATACTGGGTATCGTTAGATGTTCGATCGGCACGACATTCAACTCATCGACCTCGGTGGATGTAGCGAGCCTGGCTAGGAATCTGCATTCGATTTTTGTTCTCGGGGGATTTGTTCTATCGCGTAGAACTCGAAATGCTTTAATGCTACTTTTGCCTTTTCTAAATACGTAGCCATTCTCATCCAACGAGCCTGATACTCCCCTGAAATTTGATTAACTACCAACCGGCAGTCACTGTAGCAATGTATCGCTTTGGCCTTGAGTTCCTTGGCTATACGAAGTCCTGCTAGTAGAGCTTCGTATTCAGCTTCGTTATTCGATGCTTTGAAGTCAAATCTCAAAGCAGAGTGAAATCGACTTCCTGCTGGGGTGATTCAAATTACACCTGCGCCCCATCCATTTTCATTGGAAGATTCGTCAATATAAAGTTTCCACAGCTCGCGGGCCGGGGTTATAACTTCATCGTTGGTCACTACAGTGCATTCCACTATGAAGTCTGTCAGGGCCTGTCCTCATATGGTCGTCCTCGGATGATAAGTGATCTCGAATTGTCTGAGTTCAATGGCCCATTTTAGCAGTCGACCTAAGGCTACTGGCTTGGATAAGACTTGTCTTAGTGGTTGATCAGTCAATACATGGATGGGGTGCGCCTGGAAGTAAGGTCGGAGCTTTTGAGATGAGTGGATTAGGCTGAGAGCCAACTTCTCCACCAAGGGGTATCTCGATTCTGCCCCCAACAACCTTTTGCTGACATAGTACACAGGCCTTTGCACTTTCTGTTCTTCTCGGACGAGTACGGCGCTGATGGCATGCTCGGTCGTAGCAAGGTACAGGTACAGAACTTCTCCCATGATGGGTTTTGACAAAACAAGGGGTTCCACGAGGTGCTTCTTAAGCTCCTGAAAATCTAACTCGCATTCTTCTATCCTCTCGAACTTCTTTCCCCCCTTAGAAGGTTGAAAAATGGAAGACAACGGTCTGTAGATTTCGAGATGAACCTACTCAGTGCCACCATCCTTCTAGTCAAACTTTGGACATATCCTTATGCTTTTGAGGTGAGGGCATATCAATCAGTGCCTGGATCTTGTCTGGATTTTCTTCTATTCCTCGGGCATTTACAATGAAGCCTGGGAATTTTCCTGAAGATACTCCGAAAGAGAACTTCTGAGGGTTGAGCTTCATGTTGTACCTCTGTAACACGGCGAAGCATCCTTCAAGGTCTTCCACATGGTTATTGTTATGTTGAGATTTAACTAACATATCATCAACATAAACTTCCATGTTATAGCCTATTTGTTCAGAGAACATCATGTTTATGAGTCGTTGGTAAGTGGCTCCGGCATTCTTGAGTCCGAACGGTATGGCATTGTAGCAATACAGCCCTTTGTCCGTCATGAAACTCGTATGCTCTTAGTCAGGGGCATGCATGGAAATCTGGTTATATCCAGAATAGGTGTCCACGAATGACATAAGTCCATGTCATGCCATGGCATCTACGAGCTGGTCGATCTGAGGTAAGGGGAAGCAGTCCTTAGGACAGGCCTTATTGAGGTCCGAGTAATCGATACAGGTCCGCCATGTCTCATTAGGCTTCGGAACTATCACCGGGTTGGCTATCCAATCGGGGTAGAAAGCATCCCGGATGAATTGGTTTGCTTTCAACCTATCGACTTCCTCTTTTAGGGCCTTCTTCCTGTCGTCATCCAGTAGTCTTCGCTTTTGCTGCTTCGGGGGGAAGCTTTTGTCAATATTCAAAGCGTGTCTCGCTACATTCGGACTTACCCCTACTATGTCCGAATGCGACCATGCGAAAACATCCTGATTCTTTTTCAAAAAGAAAATTAATTGTTATGTCGTCTCTTTGGGAAGGATTTTCCCTACCTTTACTGTCTTTGGGGGCTCTGCGTCCTCGAGTTTGACCTCTTTGAGCTCTTCCAGTGTTTCAAGGTCCGCTATTTCCTCTATTCTTTTATCGATTTCTTCATCTATTTCGAGGACTGTCCCACCCTTAATCTGAATTATGATGAGCGTTTGTCCACTCATCTGCTTCTTTCCTCTAATGGAGATGCTATAGCATTCCCTCCCTGCTAGCTTGTCTCCCTTCAGTGTCCCGATGCCACTAGAAGTCGGGAACTTGATGGCCGAATGCCTCATAGATGAAACTGCCCCCAGCCCTACTAGGGCGGGTCTCCTGAGCAGCACGTTGTAGGCCGATGGTAGGTCCACTACTACGAATTCCATCATCTTGGTTGTTGAGACTGGGAAGTCTCCCAAGGTCACAGGGAGTTCGATGGACCCCATACAGGCAATACCCTCTCCTAAAAAGTCATGCAATGTCATCGCACAGGCATTTAGGTCTCGAAGCGCGAGTCCCATCTTTTCTAAGATGGTTTTATAGAGGATGTTCACTGAACTCCCGTTATCAATCAGGATTCGGTGAACCCTCTTGTTCGCGAGCTGAAGGGTGATGGCCAGTGGGTCGTTGTGAGGAAATTGGACATGGGACGCGTCGTCCTCCGTAAAGGTTATAGGTTGAGATTCAACCTTTTGGTTTTTCGGAGCTCTGGGTTCGGGTTCATAAGGGGACCCACACCAGTTTTTAGCTCATTTACGTATCTCTTTTGGGCATTCCTGCCTGATCCTGCAAGATGAGGCCCGCCCGAGATGGCTACGACGTCTTCTCCATCAATCGGAGGGGGTCTCTCGTCTTCCCTTGCTCGGGAGTTACTATTTTGGGCAGGCGGTGGTGCAGCTGTCTTCTGGCTGGTAGAATCCTGGTTATTGTTCTGGTTCCTTACATACTGCCTGAACTATCCTCTCGAGATCAGACCTTCGATCTCGTCCTTCAGCTGCCTGCATTCATCGGTTGTGTGTCCGGTATCTCTATGAAATCTATAGTATTTGGTGGAGTCTCTTTTGGATTTCTGGTTTCTCATGGGGTCTGGACATCTGAAAGGGACCTGGTTTTCATTAGCCAGGTAAATATTCTCCCGAGACTCATTGAGCTTGGAGTACACCTTGTACACAGAGAAATACCTTTCTCCTTTCTTCTTCTTTCCCCCTTCCGCCTCGGGGTTACTTCCTTCATTCTTCTTTCTTTTGGAAGGCTTTTCTGCAGGGGAGGTCGAGGCTGATGGGTCTGCCGAGGTCGAGGCTGAGTTCAAGTTTGTCATTGTAGTTATGGGCTGAGAGGCCATATTCAGCGTTGACCTCGCCTCCTCTACATTGACAAACCTCTGAGCTCGTCGATTAAATTCGATTATGGACCTCACAGGTTTCCTCTGCATATCTTCCTAGAGGGGACTTCCCGGAATTACCCCGGCTCGGAAAACCATTAAATGGCCGATGTCGTCTACATCACGAGCTCGGGCGACTTCCAGATTGAACCTTGTAAGGTAACTTTTCAATGTTTCATTCGGTTGTTGCCGAACATTGGTCAAGGCGGATGCCTCGGACCTTATTCCAATCATGGATCTAAATTGTTTCTTGAAATCTCTAGACAACTGATCCCAAGAAGTAATTGAATGCCTCTTATATTTTTTGAACCAGTTTTTTGCTGGTCCTGTAAGCAAAGCTGGAAATAGCATGCATCTGAGCTCGTAGCCCACATTACTTGCTCTCATAATAGTGTTAAATGTACTTAAGTGACTGTACGGGTCAGACTTCCCCTCAAATGGTGGGACATTAGGAATCTGAAACCCTTGAGGAAACGGAGTGCTGGAAATATGGGGGGCAAAGGGTTCGAGTTCCTCGTCAGACTCTTCGTCCCGATCCCAACCTCGTTCATTCTGTAAGAGCCTGAATGCTTTTTCCAGTTTATCAATCCTCTCCTGGACTGGATCCATGGGGGGTCTAACGTGAAAGTGGTTATCATTGATCACAATTCCAGTTTCGCGCCTTCGCATGGGATCCTTGCGTCCATTTAGGCGATCCCTTAGGTCTGGGTTCGAGGGGTTACCATTACCCCAATTCTAATTCAGGTGTTCCCGTAAGTCAGGGTGGTCCCTTTGATTCTCAGTATTTCTGCGTCCTCGGTCAAACATACTGACCGATTTTGTGTCTTCTGAGCCTTCGTTGGCAAGGATCGTCGCATAGTTGTTTCGAAATGGGTTCCTTTCAGGTTGTCTCATCTCTATAGTGTGAGACTGAGACATTTGGCTTCTTGTAGGCTGGGAGCCTCTACGTTCTCTAACAGTTTCCCCATTCCCATGTTTCCGTCCAGCCTGCCTTTTCATATCACCCTGAGTCGGTTGTGTGTTTCTCCGAGGTGTTGAGGGATATCTTATCGGCGACAGTGGGTGTCGTATGGGTGATGGTGGCTGCCACCCATTTCGGGGCCTGGAAGGTCCTGAGTTCGCCTGTGCTGGTTCGGGAACACTCTGCGCGTTACCAGGATTCTGGGTCCGAGCTGCTGCGGGGGCTTGGTTATTCCCAGTTTTGGCTGGTAACTCAACAGTTAAGTTGACAGGAGCTCCGGCCAGGGTGTTTCTCCGGGGCCTCGAGGGAGCAGGCTGCTTTGCCGATAGCAGAGGTTGCTCCGTTCTTCGTGTGGCAGCATTTTTGCAAGGTCGCCTACGGGGCCTGCGGGGAGGAACATGAACATCTCACGGAGGTGGAGCTTGGGCCTTAGGCGGAGGTGGGGGCTGAGCCGCCTGCGCCTCAGCAGCCAATCTGGCCAGCTCCTCGTTACGTTTCTTGGCCTCCGCTAACTGCTTTTGCAATTGAAAATTTTCAAGCTCCACAATAGGGACATATTTCTCAGGGTTATAGTACATGTACTCGTCGTCCTTGGGGGCCGGTGGTGCAGGTGGTCCTTGAGAGTCAGAGGATCCACTCCTCTCATCCGGGTCCAGATTCTCATCGGCTGTTTCGCAGGGCGCCGTGGATAACTAACTTCTTCTTCCAGAATATTAGGATCATTCGCGGCCATAGTTGGTTCAGGGAGGCTTCTTCGATTGATTAGACTCAGATTCGTATTGCTTAATGCTCTCAATGAAAGCACCAAAATGTTGACGTCGTTTTTTATCAACTTAAATCACAGAGCAATTAAACAATATAGACTACGGTGCGTACGAATAGTAAAGAAGAACAAGAAAGTTTTTACGTGGTTTAGCTGTTAAATCTGCCTAGTCCACGAGTCTGTATTATTAAGACTTAGAGTTTTCTGGAAATTCTTCAAGGATGAACTACCCAAAGCTTTCTCTCAAGATCTCAGATTATTTATTACAAATGGTCATTCCTTCTCTATTTATAGGGAAGGTTACAGAGTCTGTTCCCATATATTTCAGGAAGATATTCTGTATATCAATTTTAAATAATGACATTAAATGCTATATCTTCTATATACACGGAAACGTCCCCTGAAGACACGGGAATGAATAACAAACTAAATAATATCCCTTTAATATTGGGATTTTACAACAATAAATATGTTCACACATACACAACGGGTTATCTTAGGTAACTCATCGAATCTTCGAGGTCAGCGATCAGTATCGTGACTGTCAAGACTTACGGACTCGACAAACTTGCCATCTTACTCCAAGATCTGCTCGGAGCAGATAAATACTATCAAGGCTATCACACTCGAGCTTGCACTTCTTAAGCTCGAGCTGCTCAATCTGAAGGCACTCGATAACGGATATATCTCGATGTCATGCCATTTCGAGCCTAGAAAGAATCTCGAGGTGACATCTTCGAGATTGCCATTTTACTTCGAAGGTTTTACAATTGGACCATGCGATGTGTTTCATATATTTCGAGCTCATACTTGATGAATCCAGTTTTCGAGGTCATAATCTCTAGTCTCGGAATCTGGGTGTAACAGTATATTCACCAAGATGTCTATCCACATCAACAATCCGGATCTAGATGACATGTATTTTAAAAATAATTAGTGAATCGTACTAGCAACCATTCATTAAATATTCATTACTTTAATATGTTGCTAACTATTTTATTCATAATCTATAATCTTAATTCTCTCGTACTCATACAAAATCATACTCTTATTAATGATTATGAAATTTTGTGAAATTTATAATTATTATTTAAGCAATAATTCAATTATAAGAAAAATATATTTTTATTTAACTTTGAGAATAAAATGTTTTTACACATGCTTTTAGGCGCTTCTTAAGAATGAAGTGTTTGTTGATTTGCATCAGGGATTTTTTGTGCACAACTTCGAGTTCTTGGTCTAGCAGTGGAGAATACGAAGAAGAAAAAGATAGGCACTCTTATACCATATTAGCTAATAAAAGTAAAGAATGAAATTTCTTTATTTTATAATAATCACCAAAGCGTAGAAAAGGGGCTTTTTTTTTATATAGCCAAAGGAAGTGAAGTTGTAAAGTAAACAGCTTAACAAATTAAATAATTACGTTTAAACATTTAAACAAAATAACTAAATACAGTTTAATGAATGGTGCATTTATATGGGGAAAATGACATGTATATTTGAAGAAATAAGAAAAAATGTCATCAAAACATAAACAAATAGAAAATCCGATAGAAATAATAAGGTAATTTCCACAAAAATAAATGGATCTTTCTTATTTTCTGTACTACCAAAAAAACTCTTCTTTTCTTTCTTTCTTTCAATTTTTTTCTTCTACTCCTTTTCTTCTTTACCAAACGATTTGTAAGAGCCAACGATATCTTAGTTGAACTCATTATGCATGTGAGATTAGCTTGGAGCATAGGTTTGATAAAAAAAATAAAAATCTTCTATTATTGAATATGTTATTGTGCCACCCTTGAATGCGTTTCTATTAAATGTTTGTGCTTATTAGGGCAATTTCCCTCTAAAAGCACTTTTTTTTAGGGGATGTTTGTTTTGAGTAGTTGAGTTGCTTTGGAAAGTGTAGATGAACTTAGGATAGATGTAATATTAAACTCTTGTGTACAAAATTGTTAACTTTAACCTTAAAATACATGTGGGGCTGACAAAAATTATTAATTTTACCCCCTTAAAATTTGAACCAAACATAGGAAGGGATTTCAATTCTCATTCCCACATTTACTTTACCCCATACCAAACACTCATTATTTTAAAGATGAAATCCATCAAAAATCCCTCTTCAACCTAGCTCCAGTTTTATCTTTATTATAAAGATATGTACTGTGCACCTTCAATATTGAAGGCAAAAAAATTATACCCAAAATATCCTTAGTAAGTCTATTAAAATACATATATATCATTTTATATCTTTATAAGTTTTAATTATTTTTTTTTATAATTATACTTATGTTTTATATATTATTTTTAGATTTATAATAGAATAATTAAATAAATAAAAGTATACATGAATAAATAACAAAAATAAAAAAACCAATAACTTATCAAATTTAAAATTACAAAATTTATAATACGAAATGAAATTATAAAATTATTATTACTTAATTATATATGTGTTGACAGTGAGATCTTGTCAACGATGTTAGGTTGGAAAACTCAAAGCTTAGAAACAAAATAATTAAGAAAGAACATAGAATGGACTTAAGGAAAAATAAGTGCAAAACAACAATGGAGTAAAAAACTCATATATTGCTTAATGGCCTAAGTATACAATGAATTTTCAACCCCCTTGTTCGAGAGGTGAGGATATATTTATAGTGGAGCTCTAATGGCTCCTGATATATTGTGGTCCTGGGGGACCAGATAATACATGGGTACACTGTCAGTGTTGTGGCACAGGTAGTAATGGTGCAGAAGGTTGTAGTGTCAGCTTTAGTACATGGTCAGAGGCATCCAGGTCGTAGTGGTGTTGTCCTTAGTCTTTGTACTATCTCGTACCTCCACTACTTATCTAATACGGATGTCAAAGTCACGCCGATGTCATCCTCAGGGACGTACTTCCCGTACCCATATACGTACCTTGTACCCCGATGGTTGTTCTCATATTTTCATGATATACCTTTGCAACAAGCTTCCGTACATTCTACTAAGTGTTGGAGAACACGTGGGATCTTCATTAAGGTAGAATGGGTTTCCTTTATGCAGCCTCCACGCTGAGGCATTTTTCGAAAATAGGCCTCGCTATGCGAGGCCCTACCGCGTGTTGGCCTTGCAGCATAGGGTTTGGGCGAACCTAGCTTCGCATAGCGAGGCCCTCCCTCGTGTTTTATGTGCACCTCAGCATCTTGGCATCTTGTCATGTAGCGCCTCACATAGCAAGGCGCCTCTCATCACGCGTGCCTTTGATGTGTATTTGGCCTCGCATAGTGAGGCCATCCCTCTTGATTTATGTGCACCTCAGCATCTCGACATCTAGGCATGTAGCACCTCGCATAGCAAGACGCCTCTCATCACGTGGCCATCGTGCCTTTGACATGTATTACGAGGTTGGAGGTCTTCTTCCCAGGGGGTTCGTGAGGCAAGCAAGGCACATGCCCTTCCCTACATCTAGAATAGTGAGGCCGCAAGCCCACGAGACAAGCTTAGTGCATAGGCTAGGGAGCGTCTCACCTAGCGAGGTTGGGGTTGTGTGAGGCGCCCTTAGTGAACGTCTCACCTCGTGCACGAGGAGGCCTAGCGATGCCCTTGCTCCTTCATGCGGCATGGGGGTTCAAGGACATACATTGTGTCTAGGCATTTTGGGCCTCGCATAACAAGATCCTCATGCCTTTCGGGACATTGGTGTGTGCGGAGGAGGCCTAGTGAAGCTCTTAGCTTCAAGGTGGCATAGGTGCGGATGCCTTGCATCTCGGTGCGAGGTCCGTCATCTTCCTTGGCGTGCACTCGCGCGACCCTTCAGTGTGCCCCCAGACCTCTCATACTGAGACCCTTGATGCTACAACGATGTCGTGAAGCACCTATGCGCGAGGCGATCCCGTGAGGCGCCCTTAGGCGAGGGGCCTGTATGCGCGAGGGAAATTCCTTGGGACCGAGATACACAAGAGGATGGCCTTGCATAGAGGTGAAGACTTGCATGAAACATGCTCTCGCATGACCATCCAAGAGCTTTGGACACGAGTTCTGGTCTTTACTTGGCGTGGAGTTTTAGTGTTTCCACTTTCCCCCAGTCTATGAGAGAGCCTTTAGGTGTTCTTGTAGACTCTTTTTGGGCCACCTTTATGACATTCAAGAAACAGGTTTGTTTCTTTATTTATGAAATATGTAAAAACATACTACGTAAGTGTTTATTTTCATGAGTCCTTTGAAGTTTAATTTATGACATTCATTCTTTTGTACAGATCCCACGAGATTCATTGGTGTACAAAACATCAGGCCGCACGAAGGAGCTTGAGGAACACTATCCAGACGGGCCCATGAAGTGTCGTCTAGACAAGGTGAGCCCTCGTCTGGTGCTCCTAAGATGTCGCCCTAGGTTGTTTGCCTGTATCCATTGCTTGTGGGATTTCAGAGTGAAAAGAGCATTAACCATTCTTTCTTGTGGTTCTTTATTTTATTGACTTCTTCTTCACTATTATAGCAGCATGTTGACTCGACCACAAAGTCTACCAGGTGTTACTCGTTGAAGAAATACACTTGGTGTCTTGTTTGTGCCTCATGCTTATTGGAGAAGCGTTTGAGCTCCTCTTATGTAAGCACGTTGGTTTATTTTAAGGATATGTTGACCCTGTGGGTATCTCCCATCCTTTTTTTATATATTCATCATGCGCATGTTTTCGACTTTTTATTTTTGAATGAGAAGCGTCATTCTCGTTATTATGCAAAGTACTATTTTTGCAAGCGTCTTCTTCGAGATCCTTTTTGCAAGCGTCTTCTTTGTGACCATTTTCGCAAGCGTCTTCTTTGAGACACTTTTTGGGCTAGGTGACTTTAGTCGACCTAGGTGATAACTCTACAAAATAGAGTTATTTTACCACTTTTTATGTGCTAATTGTTGCTTAATTCTTGAGTTTTTAATTGATTTATTAAGTTTTTAAGTAATTTTGAATTTATTAGGTTTATTTTGATTTTCTATATTTTTATATGTTTTTATAGATATTTTATTATAATATGTTGTAATTTAATTATATGAAATTTGTATTGTTAAGTTAGAAGTTAAAAGTGTAATTCTCTTGAACTTAAATGCCATATTAAATTAAGTTATAATCAATATTTTCAAATAATTAATATGATTTATTTATAATTGAAAATATTTTATTGTTATTTAATTTATTTTCATCTTGTAGGAATTATGTTGTATGCTTGAAAAAGAAGGAAAAGAAAGAAAAAAATGGCATTTCTGAAGAGATTAGCAAGGAAGTTGGGCATTTTTCAAATCCTAGCCCAGCTGTCACTCAGGCCCACGCCTGCCTCAAGCCCACCATAAGCTCACACCACCATCAATGCCAACACTCAGCCATCCACGCCTGCCATCCTCACGTTGAAGCACCCAGCCGCTTGCCTTCAATCAGCCTCCAAAGCAGCAAGCATCGCCTAGAAGCCATTCAATCTTGCCCGAAGTCGTACGGACCAGCTTTTGGGCCGCCTGCCACCAGCCAGGCCCAGCTTGTCCTCAGCCCACAAGGCCACGCCTTCCACCAGCAGCCTAGTGCTGCATTTTTGCCACTTTTTGAGCCTAAATTTGCCTAAGTGTACCATTTGTCTCCTATGCTCAAAATGCCACTTTTTACCCATTTTCTATACACTTTTTACCCCAAAATCATCATTACTCCTACAATTTACCCCTATTTACCATATTATTATTAATTTAATCAATTTACTTAATTTAAATTGATTATTTTAATAATCTCATTTTGGCTATAAATAAGGGTTTTGAAGACAATTTTTGGGGTGCTTAATTTAAAATAGTTTTCTCTTTTCAATTTTAGACAACTCCTTTGGGTTCGACATCCTTGCTTACACGATCACAAAGGACGTTCATAAAGAATAGTGATCGTGTAAGCAAGGATGTCGAACCCAAAGGAGTTGTCTAAAATTGAAAAGAGAAAACTATTTTAAATCAAAAGTAATAAATTCTAACCTAGTTCCAAAGATTGATGAGTTTTAATATTATGAACATAAAATAAAAGATTGAAAAATAAAGCTATTTAAGATAATAAAAATAAAGCAATAATGAGTTGAAAATAAGTGTTAAAAGAAAAGATTATTAAGATACTAGAATCCACAAAGTGTAAGTTTAATAATATTTATTAGTATATTGATTCCCAAGTTTTAGTGATAGTTAAAATAATTCAAACTATCATTTTCCAAAAAGATTTATAATTTTAAGCACAAATTTCTTATAAAAAGATAGGATTTTTCTTCACTTTTCAAAATTATAATTTCAAAGCATTTAGTGTAAATCAATCTAATGAAATGATAAATAAATCAATGAACATTATTTATGAGGCAAAACATAATATTTTTGTTCTAAGCATGGATGTGTACAATTTATTGACACATCTTACACAAAGAATATTATGTTTATGCACTAATGAAGAACAAAGTGTAAATATGTGCTAACAATCCAAAATACATGATATTTAAGATGAAAGAAATATATGTAGAAGAAAAATCCATAAACTTTGTTGTATTATAAGGGAAATCAACATACAACATAAATATTACCTAGTTACAAGTTGCTTCATCATGATCTTAATAATCTTATGAAAAAGATTAGAAGCACATAACTAGAGTAGAAATTACAAAATAAAAGACATACATACTTGCAAAATGCTCTTGAAAAACCCAAATGGAAGAGAGAATGGTAGAGAGAAAATGGGAGAAAAAAGATGGTAACCAAAAATTAAGCACCCCAAAAATTGTCTTCAAAACCCTTATTTATAGCCGAAATGAGATTATTAAAATAATCAATTTAAATTAAGTAAATTGATTAAATTAATAATAATATGGTAAATAGGGGTAAATTGTAGGAGTAATGATGATTTTGGGATAAAAAGTGTATAGAAAATGGGTAAAAAGTGGCATTTTGAGCATAGGAGACAAATGGTACACTTAGGCAAATTTAGGCTCAAAAAGTGGCAAAAATGCAACACTAGGCTGCTGGTGGAAGGCGTGGCCTTGTGGGCTGAGGACAAGCTGGGCCTGGCTGGTGGCAGGCAGCCCAAAAGCTGGTCCGTACGACTTCGGGCAAGATTGAATGGCTTCTAGGCGATGCTTGCTGCTTTGGAGGCTGATTGAAGGTAGGCGGCTGGGTGCTTCAACGTGAGGATGGCAGGCGTGGATGGCTGAGTGTTGGCATTGATGGTGGTGTGAGCTTATGGTGGGCTTGAGGCAGGCGTGGGCCTGAGTGACAGCTGGGCTAGGATTTGAAAAATGCCCAACTTCCTTGCTAATCTCTTCAGAAATGCCATTTTTTTCTTTCTTTTCCTTCTTTTTCAAGCATACAACATAATTCCTACAAGATGAAAATAAATTAAATAACAATAAAATATTTTCAATTATAAATAAATCATATTAATTATTTGAAAATATTGATTATAACTTAATTTAATATAGCATTTAAGTTCAAGAGAATTACACTTTTAACTTCTAACTTAACAATACAAATTTCATATAATTGAATTACAACATATTATAATAAAATATCTATAAAAACATATAAAAATATATAAAATCAAAATAAACCTAATAAATTCAAAATTACTTAAAAACTTAATAAATCAATTAAAAACTCAAGAATTAAGCAACAATTAGCACATAAAAAGTGGTAAAATAACTCTATTTTGTATAGTTATCACACCCCCAAACTTAAAGTTTTGCTAGTCCTCAAGCAAAAGAAAAATTAAAACACACACATTTTTTTTTAATTGGTGATATAAAAATGATTTTCTCAAAAATTGCACAATGAAAATAAATCTCAGAAATTATTATGAATAAAAGTTAAGCTTATGTAATTAATTAAATTGTCAATTTTGCTTTTAGAAAATAGGTTTTCATTAAAATTATTTTTCACTTAAACTTATATTAAATAAGAATGTTTTTTTTTTCTTATGAAAAATGTAATTTTTGTTACAAGCAAAATTGACCCTATAATTAAAAACAAAGCTTAAAAATTATTCATATTTTTAAGAGAATTAAATTCAAACTCAATCAGGATTTTTATCACTGAAAATGAAAAATATCACCAAATTTTTTTTTATATATATATTTTTTTAAAATTTTTTATGAAAATGAACAAATTAAAAAAAAATTAACAAAACAACAACATATAAATAATTTTTTTTTTTTCAAACAAACAAAACAAATAATTTTTTTTTTATTTTTTTTTTCAAACACAAACATAAATAAAAACAAAAATCAACACAAAATATAGAAATAAAAACAACACAAAACATAAACACAATAAATCATACTCCTTAATGGTAATAACCATATAAACTTGATACCACCAAACTTAATTTAAGCATTGTCCTCAATGTGTCAAAATATAAATATAAATTAAAATTGACAAGAGTTTAGAGTTTAGAATGGTCGTACCTCGATATGGTGCACCGCTAAGAGAGTAGAAGATACAACAAACAAAAATTAAATCACACATAAAACAAATAAAACACAAGTTGTCAAGATCAAATAGGAATCAAAGAGCATGGTAAACAGGGTCCTCAAGGAGTATCTCATCCACTTCATCAGTTTTTAATTCTAAAAATGGTTTTAATTTTTGTCCATTAACTTTAAATATATCACCATTTTTAGGATTTTCAATTTCAATAGCTCCATGTGGAAAAACAATACGAACAATGTAAGGACCGGACCACCTAGAGCGTAACTTTCCCGGGAATAAATGCAAACGAGAGTTGTATAAAAGGACTTTCTGACCTGGATAAAAATCTTTTCTCAAAATATTTTTATCATGGTAAAATTTCATGCGATCTTTATACTTTTTTGAATAGTCATATGCATCATTCCTAATTTCATCTAGTTCATTTAGTTGAAGATTTCGTTTCTCACCTGTCTTGTCTAAAGAAAAGTTTAACTGCTTAATTGCCCAAAAGGCTCTATGTTCTAACTCAACAGGTAAGTGGCACGCCTTCCCATACACAATTCTATAGGGTGACATGCCAATGGGTGTTTTTTACGTGGTACGATACGCCCATAATGCATCAGTGAGTCTTAAGGACCAATCTTTCCTAGTTGGATTCACAGTTTTTTCTAAAATGTGCTTAACTTCCCTATTAGACACTTCAACTTGACCACTAGTTTGTGGGTGATATGGTGTTGAGACTTTATGTGTAATGCCATATTGTTTCATCAAATGTTCAAATGGCCTATTACAAAAGTGTGTACCGTTATCACTAATTATAGCACGTGGTGAACCAAAACGGGAAAATATATTTTCTTTCAAAAAACGAAGCACAACTTTGTGGTCATTAGTGTGGCATGCAATAGCTTCAACCCATTTAGATACATAATCGACTCCAACAAGAATATAAAGATTACCAAAAGAGTTAGGAAATGGTCCCATAAAATCAATGCCCCAAACATCAAATATGTCAATAATAAGAATAGGATTTAAAGGCATCATGTTTCTTTTAGTTAAACTTCCTAACTTTTGGCAACGTTCACAAGCTTTACAATAAACATATGTATCATGAAAGATAGTAGGCCAATAAAAACCACATTGTAAAACTTTAGCAGCTGTTTTCTTACCACTAAAATGTCCTCCACATGCATGATCATGACAAAAAGATATGATTTTAGATTGATCACAGTTTGGAATGCATCTTCTAATTATTTGATCAGGGCAGTATTTAAACAAGTAAGGATCATCCCAAATAAAGTTTTTCACCTCAGAATAAAATTTAGATTTATCATGCTTCGACCAATGATATGGTATTTCTTTAGTGACCAAATAATTAACAATATCAGCATACCAAGGCAATGAAGAAATATGCATCAATTGTTCATCAGGAAAAGTTTCAGTGATAGGAGTGGAATCATGTATAGTTTCAACAACTAATCTAGATAAATGATCAGCAACAACATTTTCAGATCCTTTTTTATCACGTATTTCTAAGTCGAATTCTTGTAAAAGCAGGATCCAACGGATCAAACGAGACTTAGCATCTTTTTTTGATAAGAGATATTTTAATGCAGCATGATCAGAGTAGACAATAATTTTAGACCCTAACAGATAAGATCTAAATTTCTCCAATGCAAAAACAACAGCAAGCAATTATTTTTCGGTTGTGGAGTAAATTAATTGAGCATCATTTAAAGTTTTGCTAGCATAGTAAATTACATGAGGTATTTTTTCAAGTCTTTGTCCTAAGACAGTACCTATAGCATAATCAGAAGCATCACACATTATTTCAAAAGGTATTTTCCAATCAGGGGGTCGAATAATGGGTGCAGTAGTCAACAAATTTTTTAATTTTTCAAAGGCAACATGGCAATCATTATCAAAGACAAAAGCATTTTCTTTTCCAAGTAAATGGCATAAAGGCCGAGAAAATTTTCTAAAGTCTTTTATAAATCTTCTATAAAAACCGGCATGGCCTAAGAATGATCTAATTTCTTTCACAGTTTTAGGTGGGGGAAGTTTTGAAATAAGATCAACTTTAGCTTTATCAACTTCTATTCCCTCAGATGAAATTACATGACCTAAAACAATTCTTTTTTTAACCATAAAATGACATTTTTCCCAGTTAAGCACAAGGTTTTTCTCTTTGCAACGAATTAAAACAAGTGAAAGATGATGTAGACATTCATCAAAGGAAGAACCAAACACAGAAAAATCATCCATAAATACTTCAAGAAATCTTTCAACCATGTCAGAAAAAATCGAAATCATACACCTTTGAAAAGTCGCAGGTGCATTACATAATCCAAAAGGCATGCGACGATATGCAAAAGTTCCAAAAGGGCATGTAAAAGTAGTCTTTTCTTGATCTTCTGGGGCGATGGGGATTTGGTTATACCCCGAATACCCATCAAGAAAACAATAATATGCATGGCCAGCTAATCGTTCAAGCATTTGATCAATAAAAGGTAATGGAAAATGATCTTTTCTAGTAACATTATTCAACTTTCTATAATCTATGCACACTCTCCACCCCGTTTGTACTCTAGTAGGGATTAATTCATTTTTCTCATTTTCAACAACTGTGATCCCAGACTTCTTAGGCACAACTTGAACTGGACTAACCCATTGACTATCAGAAATAGGGTAAATGATACCTACGTCTAACAATTTTATGACCTCTTCTCTAACTACTTCTTTCATATTTGGATTTAATCTTCTTTGACATTCCCGAGAGGTTTTAGCATTCTCTTCTAGATGGATTCTATGCATGCATATGGATGGGCTAATTCCTTTAATGTCTCCAATGGTCCAACCTATGGCTTCTTTATGTTTTCTAAGGACATCTAACAATTTATCTTCTTGTTCTTTATCTAAAGCGGATGCTATGATAACAGGTAAAGTTTCAGATTCTCCTAGAAAAGCATATTTTAAATTTTCAAGTAAAGGTTTAAGGTCTAACTTTGGAGACTCGGAGATTAATTGAACATGATCTAAGGGTGAAAAAGGTTCAACTTTGGTTTCATTTAAGGGTATAGGCTCTACCAAAGAATTCACATCATCATTAGAGTCAACAGCATGCAACTTTATACCAAAGTATTTTTCACAAAAATCAAGTAAGTCATTTCCATCATCTTCACAAATACTATCTATCATGTTAACTTCATGCACTTCCTCACACTCAACAGATTTAACAACATTAAATACATTCAATTCAACAGTCATATTTCCAAAAGATAATTTCAAAACACCATTATGACAATTTATGATTGCATTAGATGTAGCTAAGAATGGTCTACCTAAAATGATAGGAATTTGAGCATGCATATTTTCCACAGGTTGAGTATCAAGAACAATGAAGTCCACAGGAAAATAAAATTTATCAACTTTTATCAAAACATCCTCTATAATGCCTCTAGGAATTTTCACAGAACGATCGGCTAATTGAAGAGTTATAGAGGTAGGTTTTAGCTCACCTAGACCAAGTTGCTTATAAATAGAATAAGGCAATAAATTCACACTAGCACCCAAATCAAGTAAAGCTTTGTTAATAAAATGATCACCAATAATGCATGAAATTGTGGGACACCCAGGATCTTTATATTTAACAAGACTCTTATATTGAATAATGGAACTAGCTTGTTCAGTTAAAAACGCCTTTTTAGGAACATTAGTGTTTCTTTTAACAGTACAAAGATCCTTTAAAAATTTAGAGAATGCAGGAATTTGTTTAATGGCATCTAAGAAAGGGATGTTGATACTAACTTGTTTAAAAACTTCTAAGATGGCATTATATTGGCCACCTTTTTTAATTGGAAGTAATCTTTGTGGGAATGGGGCTTTTGGAATGAAAGGATGGATTGGAGTTTCCTTGTTTGAAAAGTCATTGGCATTAGAACTAGAAGGCTGACTCTTTTCTTTTTCTTTTTCGTTTTCAACCTCGGGTATGTAATCGGGTTTGACAATGTTCTTTCCAGACCTAAGAGTTGAAATTGATTTGACTTCTCCATTATGACTAGACTTTCCTATCTCATATTGACCTTTTGGATTAGGGATAGGTTGACTAGGGAATGTTCCTTTTTCTCTATCAGCTAAAGCAGTGGCGAGTTGTCCTACTTGTGTCTCGAGTTTGGTAATAGATTGAGATTGATTTTGTAGGATTTGTTGGGTGGATTGCATAAATTGTTGTAAAGTATCTTCTAAGGAAGGTTTTCTTTGTTGCGGATATGGTTGATTTTGTGGGGCATGAGCTTGGTTTTGTGTGTTGTATTGGTGCCCTTGATTCATTTGGGGTTGGTTTTTTCTCCATGAAAAGTTCGGATGGTTTCTCCAATTTGGATTGTAGGTGGACGAAAATGGGCTATCATTTGGTTTCCCATAAGATTGAAGAGCATTGGCCTCCTCCGAAAAGGCTTCTTGGTAGGAAGGACAGGATTGGGCATTATGGCACACACTAGAACATATAGAACAGACATCTTTTCTTGGTTGTATTGGAGAGTTTATAGTTTGGCTTATGGCTAAAGCTTCTACTTTTCTCGCTAATTTATCTAAAGATGTTCTTAAGTCTACTTCTTCTTTTACTTCATACCTTCCTCCACTTTTTGGTGAATTAGTTGACCTAGACCTAGGATCAAAATAATTCCATTGTTGTGAATTGACAGATAAATCTTCAAGGGCGTCCCACGCCTCTTGTCCTTGAAATTTTAAAAAATTTCCAGTATGCATAGATTGAATCATTTGAAGATTAGAGGGAGTCAAACCATCATAAAAATATTTTACAAGTCTCCATTTTTCAAAACCATGATGAGGACATTTTAATAATAAATCTTTAAATCTTTCCCAACATTCATAAAACTCTTCATTATCTTTTTGAAAAAACTCAGAGATTTCTCTCCTTAGACTATCAGTTTTAGACATAGGAAAAAAATTCAGTAAGAATTTATTATAAAGTTGATCCCATGTAGTTATAGACCCCGTGGGAAGGGAATTTAACCAAGCTTTTGATTTTTCTTTTAATGAAAAAGGGAACAATCTTAGTTTGACCGACTCATCAGAAAAATTTTGAAATTTAAATGTTGAGCAAATTTCTAAGAAATCTTTGACATGAATGTAAGGATCCTCTCTATCTAACCCATAAAAAGATGGCAACAATTGAATGATTGCTGGTTTAAGCTCAAAATGAGTAGCAGAAGTTGTAGGTAAAACAATGCATGAAGGAGCATTAGATGAAATAGGTGCAAAATATTCAAGCAAAGTTTTTTCAGGCACCGCATTTTCATCAACAATATTAGCAATAGGTTCCATGATGCTCAGATTTTTACTAACACTTTCAATTTCAAATAAAGATAAACGTCTTTTTACTAATCGTTATTTAGAGTTACGTTCCCAATGATGCATACAATTTTCACAAACAAGGCAACAAGGATAATCTCAAACAAGCAATTTTCTGATGTGGAAGATCAGTTAAAACCACAACCAAAGAGCATACTTAGAATTTTTAGAGATTTCACAACAAAATAATTCTTATGGTTTACTTGTCCCCAGGCCTATTTGATTCCACTTACTCGCGCACTACTAACAACTCCCCGAGGTTAATTAGTAGAGGCAGATTGGGAATTTTGTTCAAATTTCCTTTAAGCAAAAATTGCTTATGGTGAAAGGACAAGATTTAGGTTTCTCTGTTTTTTTCACAATATTACACTAAAATATTAAAGAAGACAAAGAAAAATAAGGCAAAAATTAAATAAGACTACTTCATTCTCTTTTTCACTTTGAATTTGCCTATTTGGATTGGGAATGGGTTGGTTGGGATAAACTTGTTTTTCCGACTCTATAACAGTTGCAAGTTGTCCTACTATTGTTTCAATTTTTGAGATTGACTGAGACTGTGCTAGTAAGATTTGGTAGGTTGATTGCATGAACTGTTGTAGGGTATCCTCTAAAGATGGGCTCGTTTCTTGTTCAATGGGAAATGATAGGTCGGATTGGGCATGACTTTGATTATGCATGTTGAATTCATGCCCTATTGGAGATTGGGTATGACTCCATGAAAAATTTGGATTATAGGTGGGGGCAAATGGGATATCAAATGATTCATGCATATCATACATATTATTAGTTTCTCTATAATTTAAATTTGAATGCTCATAATAGTTGTACTCAGAATTCCAACTATAATTAAAATGATCCATATGGAAGAAACTAAATTTTTTTTTTTAAAGATGACAATTAAGGGAAAAAAAAAGAACAAGAAAATAAAAATTAAGAGAACAAAAACAATGTTAAGAAATGAAAACAAGAGCTAGGACAAGATTTAAGTTCTTTTTTTTTTCTTTTCAAGAATATATATTTTTTTTTTCAAGTTTTCTTTTCAAGTATACATATATTTTTTTCAAGTATTTTTTTTCAATAATATGATAAAGGATAAAGAGAAATAAGAAAAAATTAAATAAGATTATTAAAAATTAGGCAAGAGTAGGGAGGCATAGCATGCCATCAACCATAACAAAAATAAGGTAAAAATTAGGAGGCACAAGTGCCATCAACTAAAACATAAAATAAAAAATTAGGAGGCAAAATTGCCATCAACTAGTAACTTGCAAAAATAAAATAGAGGCAAAAATAAAATAAAATAAAAACAACAACAAGCTAAATAAAGAAAATTACAACAAAATTAGGAGGCACAAGTGCCGTCAACTATAAAAATTAAAAAGATAGATAGGAGGCACAAGTGTCATCAACTAAAAAAAAACAATAAATATAGAAATATAAGTATATTTTTTTATGGGTGGTAGAAGCGTCCCAAATTTTCTTTTTATATTTTTTTTTTTAGTTTTTATATGAATATATATATTTTTTATAGTTTTTTTTTAAGTGCAAAAATTAAAATAACTAGTAGAAGAATTCACTAACCTTGAGATAAATTTCGTTTCTTTTCTCTTGCAACTCCCCGGCAACGGCGCCAAAAACTTGATTGACCCAAAACGGGTATGTTTTAAATATTTATAACTCGCAAGCGCACGAATCGTATTTATAGAATAGTTTTCGTGTAAGCACGAGATCGAACCCAAAGGATCTCTCGTGGGCGCCCATAGCTGGGTTCTGTCTAGCTGAACCTCCACTTCTTGGTGGTCTTGTAGACATTTTGAACACCTTGGCATGTTTTTTTTACTGAAATCAATTGAGGGACTACTGTTTGTTAGTTGTTCTTCCCACAGACGGTGCTAAACTATTGACGTTGAGAACTCGTCAACGATGTTAGGTTGGAAAACGCAAAGCTTAGTAAGAGAATAACTAAGAAAGAACTTAAAATGGACTTGAAGAAAAATAAATGCAGAACAACAATGGAGTAAAAACTCGTATATTGCTTAATAGCCTGAGTGTACAATGAATTTCTCAACCCCTTTCTTTGAGGGTGAGGATCTATTTATAGTTGAGCTTTATTGACTCTCGATACATTGTGCTCCTGGAGGACCTGATAGTACATGAATACACTGTCAGTGTGGTGGCACAGGTAGTAGTTGTGCAGAAGGTCGTGGTGTCGGCTTTGGTACATTGTCAGAGGCATACAGGTGGTAGTGGTGTTGTCCTTAGTATTTGTACTTTCTCGTACCTCCATTACTTGTCTAATACGGATGTCGGAGTCACACCTCTATCATCCTCAGAGACGTACTTCCCGTACCCGTATACGTACCTTGTACCTGATGGTTGTTTTCATATTTTCAAGATATACCTTTGCTCCAAGCTTCCTTACATTCTACAATGTGTTGGAGAACACGTGGGTTCTTGATTAAGGTAGAATGGGTTTTGTTGACGCGGTTCTTCGCCAACAGGTAATTAAGAGAAAGAGAGAAGAGGATTAGTGCCAAAGGTAGAACCGTAACAGATATAAGATCTTAGTAAATAAAATAGGTGACTCGAGACACGTTTTTTAAGTGGTTCAAAGGTTGAAATCCTTCTACTCCACTAGTCAATATTATTGATATATTCTGGGTATTTGGTTACAAAGTATATCTCTCCAGCGACTATTGTTCCAACCCTTATCAACTCCCAAGGTCTCCATATTTATAGGAGAAGGCACCTGGAAGTTGGTAAGGAGGTCATCCCGTGACCTTCTTATTTGTCATATCAACTCTGTGACATTCATTATTAATTCCTAAACCTGACACATAAGTATGGTCAAATCGATTAGATAAGGAGATAATGGGCCGCACGGCCCAACCCAGCCGTGGGTGTCTGAACACGCACGTTCCTGCAGCGTGTCCGAGAAGTCAGGGAGATATCGGACACGTGATGTCAGATATATGCACGTTTATCTTGCGTGTGTTGACTTTACAAAGGGTCATGGCCTACATATCCAGCTCGTAGCACGAGTTGTGCACCTGACCTGACCTTCGGCCTTTTGATTCCTTGGTCCGATCTTGGGAGTCTTGGCGAGTCCTTGAGGATTCCTCGAGCTGAGGGGGTACGACCTCAAGACAGGATCTCTGACCTGGGGGATGTTTATGGACTAAACATGATTAGTCCGAAGCTCGGCCTGCTAATCATCCCACGGGAAAATCAAGGCGTACATCTGCCCCCTAAGCTCCTGCTCGAGGTATATGGAATCATATATAAGACCATAGTAGGGGCTTTTAGACTTCCCCACAACTCTTTGCATTCCACTCTTTACGCAGGCGCCTGGTACGTGGCACATCGTGGGTGGGACGGTACGTCTTACGAGAACCGCATTTAATGGCCTAGCCTAAGCCCAGCCGTCGTTTCGTATTTTGAGTGGAAGGCCTCGGATCCCTCATCAGGGAAATCCAAGAGCCTTCTACACGTAATCCTCCATGTATATAAAAGGGGGTGGCCACCCTACGCACGGGCCACCCTTTCATTCGAAATTTTTCAAATCTCTTTTCCTCTTTCCCCTCCATATTCCAGAAGAATGAAACCCTTGACTCGGTTGCTGACATTTTCATCATTCAAGAAGCTCAGGCGCGCGGATTTCTCCGAAGCTTTGGAAGCTATTACACCGACGAAGCTCCTGTCAACGCAACACTCTCGTTCATTTCCCAGTCATACACAGTAAGTCTCCTGACCCTGCGTATTTTGAAAACATGCTACTGTAGCTTAGGCAAAAAATTTCACTGTAGCCGCATGCAAGGATTTTCTGGGTTTTGTGGATATGGGGGGTGACAGCCCTTTTTAGGTTAGGGTATATTTATTGTAGGAAATCGCTTTAGAATATGGGTTTCGGGATACTTTTTCTGGGGAAAATTTCTGGGTAGGAGTTTTGGGAATTTTGGGTGCAAAACCGGGTAGCTTAGGGAACACGCCTCATAAGCGGTTTTGTAATCTTCTGTCTATTGAAATTTTCCCCCCAAGGAAAATTCTATTCTGAACCTCTTGACACACGAATTCCGAGTAATCTGGGATCTGTTGGGAGTATACGCGCGTGTTCACTGAACTGCGTGGTTCCACTCTCCACGAGCTGGGCTTACCTCAGCTCGTGCTAATAATAATTGCTTCTTCCTCCTGCTTGGGTCGCCTTTTCTAAAGTTCTTTCTTTTGTTCGCTAGGCGACCAGATGGCTCCAAAAAAGAATCTCTCCCAGAAGAACGTTGGAAGCTCGGCCTCCCAGTAGGAAAAAGGAAAGGCGGTGATGCCTAGCTCCCCGATCCCCCGTTTCGGGCCAGCAGTGGAGAAGGAGGTCGAGGTGGCCCCTGACGCATTCTTTGAGGCGGAGAGAATCGTCTCAAAGATAACCGATCAGGCGAAGATTAACAAGCTCTTCCTCACTCACAACATCGCGCTGGGGAAAGCATCCGTCATTGCACAACCTGCTGCGGAGGGCGAGCGGAGCTGCTCGCCGCTCGAAGAGTCGTTCGCGGCCTGGAGCGGGGAACACTTTAAGGCAGGGGCCATCCTTCCCCTGGATCAGTACTTTGCTGATTTCTTGAAATTTGTGGGGTTGGCCCCATTTCAGCTCCCCCCCCCCCCCCAACTCCTACCGTCTGCTGGTAGGGTTGAGGTACTTATTCCAGAAGCATGAGTGGGAGGTCCCCACTCCTGCGGATATTTTATACTTCTTTTGCCTCAAGGCCAGCCCGGACCAGCGGGGGCGAGGCGACGGGTTTTACTATTTAACCCGTTTTCCCAACACGGCGGCGGTCATTGAGCTGCCTAGCCATCCTAATGATTTCAAGGACCAGTTCTTCATGTCAACTGGGTTCTGGAACTGCGAGCACCACTACTTCAATCGTCCTCGTAAGTGCTCCCATCCTTAGCTCGCTTTTAAGCGTTATTTTAGCTCCTCCCATACTCTACTCTAACTCGAACTAATCTTGCGGCCATCTTCGCGAGGACCGAAAAGTCTGTGACCCTCGGGGGTCAATATGACACGCTGGCGGGCTTGCCCCCCAGCGAGAAGGATTATCGCGCGCTCGTGACGGACGAGACAATGGTGTTCTGCAAGCTGATTTTTCCAAATCAGACCTTGAACCTGAAGAGGCCCCGGGGGCCGCCCCCAGCTCAGGACACCAAACCTGTCATCGTGAAGGAGGTCGAGGGCGCGGAAGACGAGGAGGACGAGGAGGCCGAAGTTCCGTTCGTGAGGAGCAGGAAGAGGACCTTGGATGTCGTCCAGAGCATGGGCGAGGAGAGGATCCAATCCGGAGCAGCCGCGGGTCCTTCTAGCCAAGGTAACTCTAACTTGCTTAAGAGTCTAGATAGGGCCGCTGCAGACCCCCGGCTGGCTAGGTTCAATCCTAGGAAGATCGTCCATCGTCACAGGAGCGATCCAGACTTGAACACACTTCTGCTCCATTGTGTCGACCGGCTCGTGCTGGATCACCAAGAGAGCCGGCCTAGGGGCACCGTAGTAGTAGATAATACCCTAGCTTTTAGGTCGATCCTGTTCGAGGAGTATGGGACCAACCTACGCACCTGGCCTTCACTCCAGAGAGGTATTTATGCTCCGGGGTGTAGGCAGTATGTAGAAGAATCTAGCCCCGAGTCAGTTCGGGAAATAATCGTCTTAGGCTCTTCCAGTTCGGGGGGTAGGATTTCCTTTAGTAATCGTATACTTTTTTAGCTTTAACCTTCTGTCTTTCTCTGCATGATTGCTAACTTGTAATAACCACGTTTTTTATTTTACAGAAGAGATGTCTCAGCCCGAGGATAGCTTGCGGGGCGTGGTCTTCGGGGGGAACCCCTCAGCCGGGCCAAGACTGAAAAGGCTCCGGGCTTCCAAGAGTACTGCTGGGGTCTCCACCAAATCTCCGGCAAAGGAGAAAACCCCATCAGCCTAGGTCGTGGGGGCGATCCTTCCTGCCGCTGGAGTAGGACAAATGCCCCCACCGCCTTAGCGAGTTCCGCCTGCCACCCAGGACGTAGGAATGGAGATCGGGACTCCGTCTGTGGCAGCCTTCGATGTACGCATCCCGGTCAATCCCAAGGATCTGGAGAAGATCCCAGAGGCCTTCTGGGGGCAGATGTACGAATCGGCGAGCTATGCTGTTAACCACATCTACAAGTTCACCGAGAAGGAACTCCGGACTATTGAGTCAATGAGCCCGGTTGACGTTATGGACTCTTCAATGAGCATGACCTTAACGGTAAGCTTCCCTATTCTCTTGAAGCTTTTACCATTATACTCTGCCTTGTTTTTCCTCTGAGACAGTTTATCTTTCATTCCTCACAGGGTGTCGTCGCCCTTCATCGGAGCATTATCAGGGCCAGAACTCAGCTCGATGACATGAGGACCGAGCACTAGGCCACCCTTCAGGAGGTTAAGGCGGCTAAGGATGCCCTGATGACCTCGAAGGGCGAGTTGGAGAGGACCCAATTCGACTTGGAGAAGACCCGCTCGAAGGTCCAGGAGCTCGAGACATCCCTTGCCACTTCGCAGGCGGACCTTGAGGCAGCGAGGACCAAAATCCAGGCCGCCCTAGAGGAAGAGAGGACCATCTCGGAGCAGTCCATGCAGGATCTGTTCTATCACTGTTGGCTTCACAATCCGGAGGCTAACTTCTCTTTCATGCCACTGAATCTCTGGGCGCGCTTGTTGGTGGAGTTCCAAGCTCGCCTCGACAAAGAGGCGCCGCCTTCGGAGACTGGGGAAGCCTCTGGTGCGGCAGAGCAAGGCGAAACGGCGACCTCCAAAGGGCCGACTAACGGAGCTTAGGGCGCTCTTCTCTTTTTTTCTTTATATATTTTGAAGTATGTTTTGTAACCTTTGCATGAGGTGTTTTTACCTCGAGACAATTTGCCTTGCGCTTTTAACTCATATTTTTTCAAGCTTTCGGCTACAATATATATATCTTTTTGATAAACTTAGTTCGTGTTAACCGCTATTTATATCTCGGGCTCTTTGAAAAGAACAGCGATAAATAGATTTACATCAACTTCTAAGTTTTATGACCTAGTTAAAACCAGGACCTTATTTAGAAAACTTAGTTTGTGTTAATTTTTTATCCATATCTTGAGCTCTTTAAGAAGAACAATGATCGACGGATTTAAATCAACTTCTAAGTTTTTTATGACCCGGTTAAAACCAGCACCTTATTTAGAAAACTTAGTTCGTGTTAATTTTTTATCCATATCTCGAGCTCTTTAAGAAGAACAACAATCAATGAATTTAAATCAACTTCTAAGTTTCTTATGACCCGGTTAAAACCAGGACCTTATTTAGAAAACTTAATTCGTGTTAATTTTTTATCCATATCTCGATCTCTTTAAGAAGAACAACGATCAACGGATTTAAATCAACTTCTAAGTTTTTTATGACCTGGTTAAAACCAGGATAGGACTTAGTTAGCATTAACCCTTATCCATATCTCGAGCTCTTTAAGAAGAGCAACGATCCATAGATAAGGATCAACATCTAAGTCATTAAGGAGACCTGGTTATATCCAGGTACCATATGCCCCCCAAGTAACTGGGAAAGGGTCTTTCGTGGTTACTTTAAGATTACAATTGCGAATGTGCGTAAAAAGCTGATTTTTTATTAATATATAGAAAGTGGCCTTCCAGGCCTTACAAGTGGATCATTGATAATATTTCTTTAAGTGGATGGCGTTCCAAGTCCGTGGTACGGCTCCTCCATCAAGTCGGGCTAACTTATAAGTTCCCTCCTTGACGACTTCGATGACCTGGTATGGTCCTTCCCAGTTTGGTCCCAACACTCCATCTTTGGGATCTTTTCCGGCCAGGAAAACTCTCCTTAGGACCAAGTCGCCAACGCTAAAGGCACGTTTTTTGACTTTAGAGTTGAAATAGCGAGTGATCTTCTACTGATAATGGGCGAGCTGGAGTTGCGAATCCTCTCGCCTTTCATCAACGAGGTCTAGGGAATGGCATAGGAGCTCGTGGTTCCTACCTTGGTCGTAGGACTGGACTCTATGCGACTGAACCTTAACTTCCACGGGGAGGACTGCTTCACTCCCGAAGGTTAGGGAGAAAGGAGTATGACTAGTAGGAGTCCGATGCGAGGTTCGGTATGCCCATAGGACCTGGGGGAGCTGTTCCGGCCAGACTCCCTTTGCTTCGTCTAATCTTTTCTTGAGGCTCTCCTTTAGAGTCTTGTTGACAGCCTCGACCTGGCCGTTAGCCTGAGGATAGGCTACAAAGGAGAAACTTTTCACAATCCCATGCCTGTCACAGAATTCCGTGAACAGGTCGCTGTCGAACTGAGTGCCGTTATCGGAGACTATCTTCTTGGGCAGGCCGAAGCAACAGATGATGCTTTTAACCACGAAGTCGAGCACCTTTTTAGACGTGATCGTGGCCAACGGCTCTGCCTCGGCCCACTTAGTGAAGTAGTCGATGGCGACCACGGCGTAACGGACCCCACCCTTTCCGGTAGGCAGGGCACCTACTAAGTCTATCCCCCAAACGGCGAACGGCCAAGGGGCCGAGATCATTTTCAACTCGACTGGAGGAGCTCGGGCAACTACAGCAAATCGCTGGCACTTGTCGCACTTTTTCACATATGAGATCGAGTCTTTGGACAGAGTCGGCCAGTAATAACCTTGCCTGAGAACCTTTAAGGCCAAGCTTTGCCCCCCAGTGTGGTCTCCGCAGAATCCTTCGTGAATTTCCTGTAGGATGGTCTTCGCTTCACTTGGAAGAACGCACCGGAGGAGTGGTAAAGAGTGCCCACGTCGGTACAACACTCCATCGAGTGCTGTATATCTCGGAGCTTGATATAGGACTCGCCGCGCGTCGTTACGTCCCTCGGGCAGCTTGCCCTCGACGAGATATTCAAGAATGGGGGTTATCCAGGTCGGCCTGGTGTCGATCATCTCGACCTCTACCCGATATCCTTCTATACTTGGTTTTTCCAAGAATTCTATTAGCACCAGCCCCAGTGTCTCTATCTCTCCCGAGGTGGCGAGCTTGGCAAGAGAATCTGCATTGGTGTTCTGTTCTCGAGGTATCTGTTCGATCAATCCTTGCCCAAACGCGGACAGCTCGGTTTTTACCTTTGCCAGATAGGCAGCCATCTTGGGTCCCCGTGCTTGATATTCGCCCAGCACCTAGTTAACCATGAGCTGGGAGTCACTGAAGCACTGGACGGAGCTCGCCTTTAACTCCCTGGCTATTCTTAGGCCGGCCAGCAAAGCTTCGTATTCTGCCTCGTTGTTGGAGGCCTTGAACCCGAACCTTAGCGCCGAGTGGAACATATGTCCCTCGGGGGATATCAGAATGATTCCAGCCCCGGAGCCGTTTTCGTTGGATGAACCATCTACAAAGATCTTCCATAACGATTGGGGCGAGGTGAGCTGAGATGAGTCCTCCGCCAGATTCTCCTGGAATCCCACGCATTCTGCCACAAAGTCGGCCAAGGCCTGACTCTTTATGGTAGTTCGCGGTGTATAGAAAATCTCGAACTGACTGAGCTCGACCGCCCACTTTAACAAACGTCCCGATGCTTCAGGCTTTTGCCAAACCTGCCTTAGAGGTTGATCGGTCATGACGTGTATCGAGTGAGATTGGAAGTACGGCCTGAGCTATCGCGAGGCCGTAATTAGGCAGAATGCCAGTTTTTCCATCAGCGGGTATCGTGATTCTGCCCCGAGGAGTCTCTTGCTGATGTAGTAGACTGGCTTCTGAGCTTGGTCCTCTTCTCGTACCAGTACGGCGCTAGCTGCATCCTGAGTGACAGCTAGGTAAAGAAAAAGAGGCTCGCCGACCTTGGGCTTGGATAGCACAGGTGGTTCAGCCAGATGCACCTTCAGGTCGAGGAATGCGCTTTCGCATTCTACTGTCCAGTCGAACTTCTTGTTTCCCCGAAGCAGGTTGTAGAAGGGCAAACACTTATCGGTTGACTTGGAAATAAACCGGTTCAGTGCAGCCACTCTCCCTGTCAAGCCTTGGACATCTTTCCGCGACCTAGGCGAAGGAAGCTCGAGCAATGACCTGATCTTGTCGGGGTTTTCTTTGATTCCTCGGGTATTAACTATGAACCCCAGGAATTTTCCGGATGCGACACCAAAAGTGCATTTCTGGGGATTGAGCCTCATGCCATATTCTCGTAGTATTTTAAAACATTCTCCCAGGTCGTAAACATGGTTGTCGGCAGTCTTTGACTTGACGAGCATGTCATCAACATACACTTCCATGTTCTTTCCGATCTGGCCCGCGAACATTCTGTTTACTAGCCTTTGGTAGGTAGCTCCGGCGTTCTTCAGACCGAACGGCATGACCTTGTAGCAATAGAAATTAGTCGGGGTCATGAAGTTGGTGTGTTCCTGGTCCGCTGGATTCATCGCGGTCTGATTGTAGCCTGAGTACGCGTCCATAAAGGACATGAGCTCGTGTCCCACCGTGGCATCCACCAGCTGATCGATCCTTGGCAATGGAAAACAATCCTTGGGGCAGGCCTTATTCAGGTCGAAGAAGTCAATGCAGGTCCGCCATTTCCCGTTGGGCTTTGGAACTAGCACGGGATTGGCGACCCAAATTGGAAATTTGGCTTCACAGATAAAGCCACATTTTTTGAGTCAGGTCACTTCTTCTTCTAGGGCTTCAGCTCAGGTTGTTCCTAAACGTCTTTGCTTCTGAGACTTGGTAGGAACACTTTTGTCCAGATGGAGCGTGTGCATGATGACACTCGGGCTGATGCCTACCATGTCCTCGTGCGACCATGCGAATACATCTAAATTAGCCCGCAGAAACGTAATTAGCTCTGTCTTCCTTTTGCTACAGAGGTTTTTCCCGAGCTTGACCATCCGTGATGGATTTTGTGGATCAAGGTTCACCTCCTCGAGCTCCTCAATAGCCTGGAGCTCGGACCTATCTTCGCCTACCCGGGGGTCAATGTCCTCACCAAAGGCGACACTTTCCCCTTTGGCGTTTTGAGGTTTTTCAATCTCAGGAGCCGCCAAGGGTTCCTGGGATTCCTCCTCATTCAGAATGGCCATAGCCAGCTGCCCGGTTTTAGATTTTCCCTTCATGGAAATGCTGTAGCATTCCCTGGCAGCGAGCTGATCGCCCTTGATGGTGGAGATTCCTGTTGAAGTAGGGAATTTCATGGCGAGGTGTCGAATGGAAGTGACAGCCTCGAAAGCTATGAGCATAGGCCGGCCCAAAATGGCGTTGTAGGCAGCGGAGCAGTCAATGACCACGAACTCAAGTAGTTTAGAGACTGTCCGAGACTCTTCTCCTAGGGTGATCACCAGCTCGATCGTCCCTATCGCTGCCGATCCTTCTCCCGAAAAACCATACAGCATCATGGAGGTTGCCTTTAGATCGGCGACAGCCAAACCCATCTTCTCTAAGGTGGATCGGAATAAAAGGTTTACCGAACTCCCGTTGTCTATCAGCACCCTCCTTACTCTCCGGTTAGCGAGCTGGACTGCTACAACCAAGGGATCATTGTGAGGGAACTGGACATGGCCTGCGTCTTCCTTCGTAAAAGTGATCGGTTGTTTCTCTAATCGTTGCTGTTTTGACTGACGCTACTCCGGGACGAACTCCACTCCGTTGTGAGCTTTTAGTTCGTTCACGTATCTCTTCTGGGCGCCTCTGCTCGTGCCATCCATGTGCGGACCTCCAGAGATGGTGGAAATCTCTCCTCCGATCACGGGAGGAGGGACGTCCTGATCTATCCGAGTCCCGGGCTGACCGGCTGGGACGTCCGGAGCAGGCCAACTCGCTGGGACCCTGTTCCGTGAGTATTGAACCAAGGGGCCTGCTCGGATGAGAGTCTCTATTTCATCTTTGAGATGCCTGCAATCGTCGGTATTGTGTTCGACGTCGTTATGAAAACGACAGAATTTGGAAGTATCTCTCTTTCCCTTGTGGTGTTTCAATGGTTCCGGCCTCTTCCAGGGGACCCGAGTAGAATTGGCCAGGAAAATACTTTCCCTTGACTGAGTGAGTTCGGTATATGTCGTGAACACGGGCTTGAACTTGTCTACAGACTTATTCTTCTTTTGGCCGTGTTGATTGTTTTCGCCATTCCCCTTTCTTTTGCCTCCGCCGAGCTGGTTGTTCTGTACGACGCCTGGGGTCGCTGCCACGACCTCCGTCCCTACTCCAGCGGGCTGCTCGGGAACCTGGCTGGTTCCCGCGGCTGAGGCTTCTGCTTCTTCCAAGTTTATCCATTCTTGGGCTCTGTTAAGGAATTCGTTAACCAAACTGACTCCCTTCCTTTGTATATCCTTCCATAGGTCTCCTCTGACAAGGATTTCGGTTCTCATAGCCATGAGCTTGGAGCTTTCATCCGCGTCCCTAGCTCGGGCAGTGAAGTTTGCGAATCTGCTCAGGTAGGCCTTCAACGTCTCACCGGGCTGCTATCTCACATTGGCCAGGGAGTCAGCCTGAACACGGGCGGCCTGGGAGGCGCGGAATGCCCTTTTGAAGTCAGCTGAGAAGGTCTTCCAGGAGTTGATCGACTGTCTTTTACTTTGCTTGAACCACTGTCTGGCAGGTCCGGTCAGTGTGGAAGGGAAGATCAAGCATCTCAGTTCTGGGCCAATGTTATGGGCAATCATTAGGGTGTTGAACATCCCTAAATGGTCCGATGGATCTCCGTCCCCGTTGAACTTTAATAAGTGAGGCATACGGAAACCGGATGGGTATGCCGTCGCTGCTATGTTGGGAGCGAAGAGTTCCATCTCATCTCCCGAATCATATTCGTCTTTTTCCTTTTCTGACAGGAGCTTCCTCATCAGTTCCTCCATCTGAGTTAGGCGCTCGAGGGTTTGGTCCTGAGATCCTTGGTTATTCCGGGGCTGTTCAACAGCTCCGGATCCATTGTACATATTAGGTGGGTTATTGCCCCTCCTATCTTGAGATAGGTTGTTTGGGGCATTCCCTCAATTAAGTACCTCGGATCGCCCCCCCCCCCCCCCCGAGCGAGCCTGACTACCATCTCTAGCTCGATCCTCTCTATGAGAGTTGAGGTGATCTCGAAGGTCGTCTCCCTGGGCGGTCCGGTGGCTTTGTGCCGAACTTAGTCGCTGACGTAGGTCTCCTCCAGAGAGATCACTCCAGCGACTGCCGGTCCAATGACTCCTGCTGGACAGGCTTGGAGTCCGTCTTTGGTGGTGAGGACCTGAGCTTTCTTCCGGCGCCCTGCTACGCCGGGAAGGTCCCGCTGATGGTGGGTTTCTCCTACTACTCCCGTAAGCTGGAATGTCTCGGACGGGCCGAGGAGGAGACGGATATCTGATCGGAGATGGAGGATGCCTGACTGGAGAAGCGATCTTGGTTCCGTCTGGACGGATCAAATTTGGTGGGGGCCTTTCGGCCCTGCCAACTTGCTGGTCTCGCGCCGGGCGATCTGGACGAGGCGCCGGACGGTCTTCGGGGACGGGCTGACGACGTGGGCCCTCCCCGGATCTCCTCCGGGAACTTCCTCGAGCTCTTCTGGGCGTCCTCGAGGATGGTTGAGAGCTAGGAGTCGACGTGCTAACCGAACGGCTGTATTGCTGTTGTCCAGTCCCAGGCATTTCCCCGAGGTTTGCGTCTCGATGGTGCGATGAAGGGGTGGAGTTGGCTGCTGGAAGTCTGTCCGAACGGCTATGCCTGGACCGATTACCCCGGCGAGACTTAGGAGCCTCACCTTGCCTCTCTCCAACGTTAACGTTGGTTGTGAGCGGGGGTAATCGGGCCAGGATATCCTGGATTTGCCAACTAGCAGTTGCTAACTGGCTCCTCAGCTGAGCGTTCTCCATCTCCACTGCAGTATAATAACACGGGTTCAGATTAGGTGGCCGGGGCGCCGAACTACCAATATCGTCTTGGCCCACCGGCTACTTTCCTGGCCGCTGCTGGACTTCAGGAATTTGTTCATCAGGGATGGCGATATGATGAGCCTCCTGCCCATCATGTTGTTCTGTATCGTTGCCATGCCTGGATCGAGTAGTCACCATAGTTGGACGTTTGTAGCAGCACTAATCGAACTTGCTCTCAATGAAAGCACCAAACTGTTGACGCGGTTCTTCGCCAATAGGTAATTAAGAGAAAGAGAGAAGAGGATTAGTGCCAAAGTTAGAACCGTAACAGATATAAGATCTTAGTAAATAAAATAGGTGACTCGAGACACGTTTTTTAAGTGGTTCAAAGGTTGAAATCCTTCTACTCCACTAGTCAATATTATTGATATATTCTGGGTATTTGGTTACAAAGTATATCTCTCCAGCGACTATTGTTCCAACCCTTATCAACTCCCAAGGTTTCCATATTTATAGGAGAAGGCACCTGGAAGTTGGTAAGGAGGTTATCCCGTGACCTTCTTATTTGTCATATCAACTCTGTGACATTCATGATTAATTCCTAAACCTGACACATAAGTATGGTCAAATCGATTAGATAAGGAGATAATGGGCCGCACGGCCCAACCCAGCCGTGGGTGTCTGAACACGCACGTTCCTGCAGTGTGTCCGAGAAGTCAGGGAGATATCGGACACGTGATGTCAAATATATGCACGTTTATCGTGCGTTTGTTGACTTTACAAAGGGTCATGGCCTACATATCCAGCTCGTAGCACGAGCTGTGCACCTGACCCGACCTTCTGCCTTTCGATTCCTTGCTCCGGTCTTGGGAGTCTTGGCAAGTGGTTGAGGATTCCTCGAGCTGAGGGGGTACGACCTCAAGACAGGATCTCCGACCTGGGGGATGTTTATGGACTAACCATGATTAGTCCGAAGCTCGGCCTGCTAATCAGCCCGTGGGAAAATCAGGGCGTACAGGTTTCCTTTATGCAGCCTCCACAGCGTGTTGGCCTTGCGGCATAGGGTTTGGGCGATGCGAGGCCCTCCCTCGTGTTTGATGTGCATCTCAGCATCTCGGCATCTTGGCATGTAGCGCCTCACATAGCAAGGCGCCTCTCATCGCGCGTGCCTTTGTGTGTATTATGCCTCGCATAGCGAGGCCCTCTCTCGTGATTGATGTGCACCTCGACATCTGGACAGCTAGGCATGTAGCGCCTCGCATAGCAAGCCTCTTGTCATCACGCGAGCCTCATGCCTTTGACATGTATTATGAGGTTGGAGGTCTTCTTCCCAGGGCATTCGTGAGGCAAGCAAGGCACATGACCTTGCCTACATCTAGGATAGTGAGGCAGCAAGCCGGCGAGACACGCTTAGTACATAGGCTAGCAAGCATCTCGCCTAGCGAGGCTAGGGTTGTGTGAGGCGCCCTTACTGAACGTCTCGCCTTGTACGCGAGGAGGCCTATCCAGGCCCTTGTTACTTCATGCGGCATGTGGGTGCGAGGACATATGCCGCGTCTAAGTGTGTTGTGCCTCCCATAGAGAGACCCTCATGCCTTCGACACCTCAGCGTGCGCGAAGGAGGCCTAGTGAGGCTCTTAGCTCCTCAATGGCGTAGGCGCGAATGCCTTGCATCTCGACGCAAGGTACATAAGCTTCCTTGGCACGAACTCGCTCGACCCTTCGACATACCCCTAGGCCTCGCATAGCGAGACCCTTGATGCTACCACGATCTCACTACGCGCCTATGCGCAAGGCGCCTGTTTGCGCAAGGGTGAATACCTTGGGGCTAAAAAATGCAAGAGGATGGTCTTGCATAGAGGTGAAGATTTGCGTTAAACATGCTCTCGCATGACCATCCAGGAGCTTTGGATACGAGTTGTGGTTTTTACTTGGCGTGGAATTTTGGCGTCCACAATATGTTAATGTTAATGTATAAAATTAATATTTATTAATTAATTTAATTATTTATTGATGATTAAAAAGAATAAAAAAAATCTTTTTTATGTAAATTTTGAAATAGTAATTAGAGATAAAATAGTAATTTAAGGTGATAAAAAATAAAATAATAAAAATAAGATTGATTTAAAATGAAGTTATAATTGGAAATGTGATTATACTAGAAACCTTTGAGAAAGGGAAATTTGACTTTTAATGCATTAAGTGACACTGTATTTAAAAAATACCATATCACTATATGACTCTCATTTTGGTGCTACTAATAACCTTACTACCCAAAATACCCCTGTCATTATTTCTCACACACTCTCCGTATTCTCTCCCAAAGTCCCGAAGCAAGCAAACTTTGTAACACTTAAACTCGATTGAATCCGTCAGAACCCAACCATTGTCTTCCACGACCACGAAAAAGGGCTCCCAAAATGTCGAAGTTGACGATCGGAGAAGAGGAAGGAGAAAAACGTCGAGCAAGTCAACTAAACTTTTAGGAAACAACCCCAAAGAAAGCGAAGGTGAGGGATTTCATTTTTAATCTTCAATATGTGTATGTGCTTGGTTTTTTTTGTTGATTTTTGTTCATAGGATAGATCAGGGCTGGGGAATGAAGAAATCTGGGTTTTTTCCGAGATTTTTTATGCACCTTGATAGAAATCGATAGGACTCGATAGTATATGTTAGGGTCTGGATTTGAATGTGCCTCGATAGGCCCCGATGGGACTCGATAGGACTCGATGAAATTTTAGGCTTATAGAAATTTTAGCATATACCTCGATAGGATTCGATGCTATTGGCCATATGGCTTATGTAGCCTTTTCCTCGATAGGAATCGATAGGCCTCAATAGGACTCGATGATACGGGGCTTTGGGATTTTTATCACCTACCTCGATAGGCCTCGATGGGCCTCGATAGGACTCGATAGTAACCAGATGATATCATGCTTTGGGATTTTTAGGACCTACCTCAATAGGCCGCGATAAGACTCGATAGTAACCCGATGATAACATTCTTTGGGATTTTTAGAATTTACCTCAATAGGCCTCGATAGGACTCGATAGTAACCCGATGATATCATGCTTTGGGATTTTAGCACCTGCCTTGATAGGCCTCGATAGGTTTCGATAGGCCTCGATAGTGGCCAGATTGTTTTACATTTTTAACATTTTTTTTTTCAGATGCCTGATCCTATTGTGGTGTTGGAGAAGCACTTTCCTGGCTGTGTCACTTATAGGGGTAGTGCCTACTTGGATACTCTTATAGAGCAGTTTCAGAGGCATGGTCTTATTGAAAGGGCAAAGGCATGCCCGTTGGGACAATTCTTTAAGGAAAGGTCGTTTAGTTTTTCTGGGGTTCTGCTGCATCAGCTAATGTTGCGTAAGGTAGAAAGCAAGAAGCCTGAAGAGGGTCAGTTCTACATGGGCAACACTCTGTGTAGATTTGGTATTGCAGAGTTTGCCCTAGTTACCGGGCTAAATTTTGGGAAATCACCATCCCCATATGAGTTGAAAGAGCATCTTTCAAGTGATCGGATCATCCAGGAATATTTTAATGGTGATTCAAAGGTTAGTTTTGGTTAGTTGGAAGATGCTTTGAAGGCCTCGACAAACCCAGAAGATGCATTTAAGCTGGGTTTGTGCTATTTGATAGAGGGGGTACTGAATGCCCTAGAGAAGACAACGACGATATGGGGAGATTCCTTGAGGATGGTTGAGGATCTTGATTACTTTTTCAAGTATCCATGGGGGAAGTTGTCATTTAAGAAGGTTAGCAGTGGAGTTCAGAAGGACATGAAGAAGCAATTGAAACACTACGAGGAGAAGAAGAAAGAGGGTTCAAGCAAAAAACAGAAGGAGGCGAAGTATAGTTTCTATGGCTATGCACCCGCACTTCTTTACTGGGCTTTCGAGGCCATACCATCTCTCGCGAGTAAGTTCGGTGAGAATAGTGGGAACCAGATTCCGAGGATGTTTAGCTGGGCTACGAAGACTGATATCACTATTTCGACAGCTCAGTTGGTTCCTATATTCGTCAATCGTCGAGTAAGTTCCATTTTATCTTGTTAAATGTCATAGATTAATTGATTAACGATTTATTTTATTAAAGTTTTCCTGACACATGTTATTCAACCATGAAGTTAGTGGTATTTTCCATGCTGAAGCCACGTCCTAGTGAGGTAGTCTACTACAATAGCCTCCCAGAAGTTGATTCCAGGTTATTCCCTGACTTAGAATCAACTGTGGGGGAGGCTAGGACCGCAGCGAAGGAAGTAGTAGTACCTGAGAAGGAGGCAGAGAAGCTGGCAAAAGTTGCAAATGAAGCCTCCATTTTTTACGAGGATGTCCCGAGGGTTGAGGAGGGCACTTCACAGGCCTGTGCAGCTTCATCTAGTCAGGTTGCCCAGCCTGATTATGAGAAATTGATGCAGAGGCTCAAGAGGGTTGAGGAGGGCCATGCAACCTTACTACAGAATCAGACTACGATCATGACTCAGTTGGCGCAGCTCCTTTCAGTGGTCTCAGGTCGATGCACCGACGTAAAATCAGATTCAACCTGGAGACTACGAGCGCAGTGATCAACCCTCCACTCCACAGGCCCAGATATCTGTAGTTGCCAGTGATGCTGACAGTCCCAGTGTACGAGTACTGTAGTCCGGGAGGCAGCTGGCCTTGAATTTGTCAGGAAGAAACGCAGGGCCAAGCGTTTTGATGACTTCACCGACCCAACGAAGAAGATCAAAAAAGATAAACAGGGGCTAGTTGCTGAACCATTGAGGAAGTGTGACCCACAGCAAGAGAAGAGCTTCCATAAGTGGATCATTGGGAAGATCGACAACAAGAGAGACTGGAACGTCTATACTTGGACGCATGGTGTGGCATGGTTTTTGCAGTTGCACACAGTCCAGACTTGGCTTTGGGATTCAGTATGTAAATTACATTTATGTTTTCAATTCAATCTTAAAATATATTGATGGTACTAACGAATTTTCATGTTTTTTCAGCATATTGATGTCGCTTTGCACATGCTATGCCGCCGACGCCACTTTTATCGTGCTGCATTTCGGCAGGATGCTGCGATCATGAACACCACCTTCCCCCAGGTGTGCCTAGGTCGTTGGAATCATTTCAGAGAGATCGGCACTAAGTATACATGGGACGATTATGTGTTGAATATGTTGAAGGGCGATGATAATCAATTCCTTGTATCATGGCAAAATGTGAGTGAAGTATATTTTACCTTGCACATCGAGAAAGCCGCACATTGGATCGCCATTGAAGTCTCCATTCCAACGTGGTGCATCAACATTTATGATTCCAACCATAGCGTGCTCAATCCCACTCTGATGGAGGAAGTGATCAAGCCTTGGTGCTTATTGTTGCCTTCGTTGTTATGGTGCTCTGGCATGTTTGATGACCATGAGGACCTCCAAGTATCTCCTGAGCAGAACGCAAAGCCTTTTTCATATTGTCGTATTCCTCCGGAGGAGTGTCCTCAGACTAAGACAAGGTATTTCCCTATTTAATTAGTGTATTTTGAAATCTGAAAATTAAAGTTATTTTTATCTTCTATTGGCACAAAATCAATTATATGCAGTGGGGATTGTGGTATGTTTGCCATCAAACATATCGAGCATTTGGTTGCCAGGCTACCACTCGATACCATTATCGATGAGAACATCCAGCATTTCAGGACCAAGTGGTGTGTGGACCTATTCTATCAGAATTTGTCCCCGTGATGCTCTTTACATTTTCTTCATACACATCTTATATAGTATAGCATATAGTTAGTTTTGTATATTATTTTTTATCAAACAATATTTTTTGAAAAAGTTATTAAATAAAAAAGTACTAAATTCACATAATGTGTCTGCCTCGACATCCAAACCAACAAAGTATTAGAAGAAGTACTCCATATAATAAATGTAGCAAAATCAATTGAATAATTACTCAACACAAATTTTTGAATCCTAGCCTTACATGACTTTCTATTGTGCCCACTACCACCACATCTACTACACTTACGTGGCTTGACAATCTTCTCCCCGCGTGAAGCATAGCGATTTGTCTTTCGCCTACCCACTTTCTGCTTCCTGGTCCATCCTACAGGGGTTTTCTCAACGGGGACACCAACAACCGTATCTCTGATGTGATTAGGGATTACCCATTCATCCTTGTTCCCAACAGGGTAAATAGTATCTTTATAAGTGTCCTTCAATGCCTTGATTCTATAGTAAGGGGAACACAATGTGTAAATGTTTATGCTTCTTTTTTCTGGCTGCAGCAAAAGCATGTACACAGGGTATCCCAATGGTTTGGAACATGCCACAAGAGCATGATTTTGTGGCCAAGTTCACCTCACCATCACCATTACCATCGACCACAAGAAATTCGTGATGACCAAGGACTTGGACATCCAAAAAAATTGCTTTATCACCTATTTGCTTCAAATCCTTTTCCATCTTAGGTGATAACACAGTTGTTGCTTTTGCAACTCTTTCACGTCTATCTGCAAACCAAGACTGAAGAGTGAATCTTATGAATTCAAGAAAAGTGGTGATTGGAATGCTCCTTGCCTCCTTGGTTTTATTGTTAAAGCTTTCTGCGTAGTTACTCGTCATGATATTGTATCGGTTACCAAGAAAATAAGCGCTACTCCACCTTTCAAAGTCAATTCCCTCTAGATATTGAGCAATGGGCGGATCATTTACCTTAATCTTGTCAAAGAACTTGTGAAATTTCGTTCTTCGAAATGCGTATGCTGCACACCCCATGATGTCTTGCACGTGGTCAGTTTTGAATTTTGCCACCACATTCATACAGATGTGATGGTAACATGCACCGTGATAGGCATCTGGGAACACAAGCTCCAAAGCATGATTAATGCTTTTATGCCTGTCCGATACAAAAGCAAGGTGCTCAACGTCCCCTATGGCTTCCTTCAATTTTCTCATGAAATAAGTCCAAGAGTTATGGTTCTCATTGTCCACCAATGCAAACATAATTGGAAACAACTGGTTGTTTGCATCCAATGCAACACCACAGAGCATGTGGCCACCATATTTATTCTTGAAGAATGTGCCATCCACAAAAATTACAGGACAACAGTACTGGAAACCACGCCTAGAATCACCGACGGAAAAGAAGCAATACAAGAAACGACCATCTTCTGCTACAAAATCAGTAATTGTACCTGGGTTCTTATGCTCCAACTAACACAGGTATCCAGGTAACTTGGAGTATGATTCCTCAGGTGTCCCTCTGACATACATAAGAGTCTTTTCTCTACATCTCCACACCTTCTCATAACTCATTTCAACCCCAAAATGGTGCTTCATGTCCTCCCTTATGTTGTTTGCCATGTACCAAGTACCATCGGTAACAAATTTCCTCTTAATTAGGTGCTCAACAACCCATGGTGATGCTTGACGGTGGTCCTTATCTCGAATTTCTTGTGAGCAAGTGTGTACTTCGTTGTATTCAGTAATCTCGAACATTTCAGATCGCATTTTTTTCTTACCCCTCAATCTCCAACCACAATCAGGATCCTTGCAGGTAATGTACCAGACATCAGTCCCAGATTTCTTCACCATAAACTCAAAATTATTCTTCATTGCAAATATGGATGATTTGGTTTTCAATTCAAGCTTGTTCTGAAAGAACTTCCCAAGGTGCAATTCTCCTGAAGCTTTGCTGGTTGAAGAATGATGTTGATGTGAGGCCTCTATATCCTCTTTGGTGAACATGGGAGCACTCCATGTTCTACGATCTTCACCTAGGTCCAATGGAGAACTCCATCTAAAACTATCATCGGTTGTACTTGGACCTGAACGACTACTGCTGGTCCCAGGTGTTTGCCGATCTTCTATTCTGCGCTCCTCATCTACCATAACATCTGAACTCTGTGTTGGAAAATCTACCCTAACATCTGGCCCACCAAGATCTGTTGCATCAGCAACAGGATCGTCGTTGACATAAGGATCGTAGATCGTACTCCGCCGTGTCATGCAAATATGGCAGATCTCTAACCGGGATATCATCATGGACTATGACGTCTGGATTTGTCTTAGGAACACATGTTCCAAAGTCACCTTGAGTTCCTTTGAAACCATGGCATGGAGGAGAAATGTTCTCTTCAAATCGAACTTATTTATTAACGCTGGCAGAAGCTGATGCATTTCTTATACATCCCTTCTTAATCAATGTCACACATAGAGGAATGAGCTTCTCTACAAATTCCGATGCTAAACCAATGAGTGCACGCACATGCCTATCATTTTTTATAACGGTAGGTTTGACGGATTGTGATAGGCATGTGTACGCGACCTCAATTTTCAAGTCATGCACACATTTATCCACTTTAAGCTCATCGTACAGAATTTCAAGCAATTGCTCATATGTCAAACCCTTCTCCACGGGCAGAACTTGATTTTCAGCATCCCTGAAAATCCAATCCCTATTTTCGAGTTCCCAATCACCATTGAATGCAACAAATATGGAAACAGTTGAATCTGCAAAAAAAAAAAAACAGGAAAAAAAGGTCAAAAAGTTAAACTATAACATAAAACAGCAAAATATCGATTCATATCGAGGTCAAACTATCACACTATCGAGGCCCATCGATTCCAATCGAGTCCCATCGAGGCAAATACTACATAATTAACTTTTATGCCTCTATCGAGATCCATCGAGGCATATCGAGGTAGCCATTTCCCCTTATGTGAAGATTTTATCGAGTCTCATCGAGGCTCCTCGAGGCATATCGAGGTAGCCATTTCCCCTTTATGTGAGGATGTTATCGAGGCCCATCGAGGCTCATCGAGGCATATCGAGGTAGCCATTTCCCCCTTATGTGAGGGTTTTATCGAGGTCCATCGAGGCATATCGAGGTATACAAATAATATAATAAATGAGGGTTTATTGAGTTCCATCAAGGATTATCGAGTCCTATCGAGGCAGACAAAAAACCCAGAAAAAAAAACCAAAAAAGAAACGAAAATTCATTCCGACAGTGAAAAATTACAATAAAACATGAAGGCATACACAGATCTGTTCGAAATAGCAAAAGCAATGTTGATTAACAAGTTTCCTCACTACATATAACAAATATATACTTACACATACGATTTTTTATCCGAAATCCAAAATGAAGTCATTTCCTTGAAAGGATTCACATCTTGTCCTAAAATAAGCTCGAAAATTTGTATAGATTAAGCTGCCTTATTTTTATTTTATTTTTTTGTACAAGAGCTTGAGAGATAGAGATGGAAAACGTGAGAGATAGAGACGAAGAAGACAATGGAAGAAAAAGATGAAAATTTATGATAGGGGTATTTTTGGTAATTCAAAGAATACTAAAATAAAAATATGAGATTTTTTTTTATTGGTATAATTTTATCATTCAGTGTCACTTAATACATTAAAAGTCAAATTTCCCCGTAGAAATCACTTATGAGAGCGTAAGATTTGACATGACATGATTAAGGCATAGACACGTAATGATTCCTTGTCTTTCCATTTCATCATTATTTGGACTAAATTTAATGCTGACTAGTTGACCTCCCTCGTTTATTTCACTTTTACTTATGTCCAAAGTAGTCATTTTTTATGGGTTTTATTTTAATAATCATTAATGTTAGGCTCAGTTGAGCTAAACTTTATGTCTTTTGGGGGTTTGTATATTAGATCAAAATCAAGAATTAGTCTCTAGGTGAGGTTGACATCCAATTTGGTTATATTTATAACGCACAACAAATAAATATATTCGATTGGATGGATACTACTGAACTGAATTACATATTTCTAAATATTTTAGTTTTAGTCGGCGCTAAGTCCCAAAGAAAATAAAAACGCCTATTTATTCCATATGGAAAGCGATACAAGGAGAATATATATAAAGAAAATGATAAAAGTCGATTATAAATGCGTTCGTGCATCACAATCCTGTTCATATATACCGTCAAACAGTACACACATATCTACCAATTAGGGAGTTGTTACATTTACCAATTATAGGCTACCTAAATCTTCATATAAATATTGGAGGACGCTACTATTTTTACGACGTAAAAAAATTATAATTTATTTTATATATTATAGTTATAGTAGATATTTTATTAGTTTTTAAAAAATTCTAAATAATTTACCGTATTAAAAATAAACTTTAAAATTATCTCTTTCATACGCATATTAAATAAACTTAAAAACAATCTACTTTTATGTTTTCGGCATATGAATATATTACAATCTATTTTTTTGTATATGACAGTATACAATATAGTAATTTAAAACCTCCCACAAATTTTTATGAAATTCTGAATAATCTATAGTACTGAAACCATGAAATATGTTGTTTTGAAGCATGTTTTATTGAAACTTGCTATCGTAAATTATTCAGAATTTTCTGAAAACTGATAGGAGGAATTAAATAACTACATTGAACACCGTTATATAAAAAAATTTATATTATAATTTTTCACGTGCCAAAAATAAAAATATATTTATTGATGAGGACAAAAGGCATGTCCTCATAGTAGAAACTTCCTATAAATATCTCTTCTATATAAAAAAGTGTGTTGCTTAAGAAATTTTTTTATTTTACCCGTTTGATTTTTAAAATTTAACAGAATATTCTAAATATTTAATGAAATATATTTTCAAAACTAATTAAAAATAGATATTTATTGATTATATAAATATAAATTCTGTTAATCCTTATTGGCATTTTTATAGAAATATATTTTTCTTAAAATATAAAATTGGTTGAATTAGTTGTTTCCCTTTATTATAATATTCGGAAATGTTTGTTTCCCTTTATTATAATTTTTGGAATTGTTTGGTTTCCTTTATTGGTATTTTCGGAAAATCACTTTCCTTTTGTGTGAATTTTGGACAATAATGTGCTTCCTTATTTAACCTATATTGTCTCATTTTGTTTATAAAGGAAACAAAGTTTATTGCAAATATTCGGTACTTACTCAAAGTTGTTTTTGGATTATTTGCTGATATATTTTCATGCAACTCAAGGATTGCAATCAGGAAACTGGTTCTTAATGTCATTAATTATTGTTTCCTTTTTGAGCTTGTTTTGATCCGACACAGGTCTGAGCTGTCCCCACTGATATCGCATCTGTCGGATCAGCATTTTCTAAAAAAGGGAACTCTTCATCAATCAAGAATAACTACTGTGATTCTTGCCTTTATTAGAAGAATTATTTCTCTGCCTTTGTGAGCACGAAAAAGACTATAAATAGGGCTCTAAAGGCAGTGAGAAAAGTGAACTCTTTGGTGCATTATTCGTGAGCTTTATTGTAATATTTGTGAGAGTTCCTCTTTGTATTCAAGATCATAAGTATTCATGTGATCTTGTAGAATTATGTGTGTTTAGTTTTTAGTGGTGAGTTTATACCATGTTCATGAGTGAATACACATTGTAATTTGAACACAACGTTTATAGTCTTCGGGAGAAGATTTTTACAAGCCTTGCGTCGGGAGGATGCAAGCACTCGCTAGCCATTGAAGGGAGTTCAAGTGGTTGAGCGTTTCAATCAAGATGAGATTAGAGAAGAGAAGTACAACAAGTTGCGGCAAATCTCAAGAGGGAGTCTTGTTTTGTTTAAGTCAATGTTTTTGTACTTGTGATTCTTTATTAATTGGTTTTATTCTCTGGGCGTGGCCCCAAAGAGTAGGTTATCCGAAAGGGTTTCTGAATCTTGTAAAAATTCGTTATGTTCTTTATTGTTTTGCACTGTCTTTTTATTGTGTTCAGTTTCTGTCGTGACAAGTTTGGTTTCTGTCCCAACAGAACTGTAATCTGTGTAAACAGTTAATTATCATTCCGCACTTTAATTAATTTACTCAGTTTAATTAATTTAGTAATTACTAAAAACGGAATTTCAAATTCAAATTCAAATATTATAAAATATAATTATTATATTAATAATATATAATACAAAATAAAATATTTAATAATTATAAATTTCTACTAATTATATTAATATCAATTCATATATTATTATCATTATTATGATAATAATATTTAATATAATACTAGATATTTAATACTTATATTAATATAGATTTAAATATTATAAAATATCATTATAATAATAATATATAATAAATAATCTTAATTTTTATTTAAAATATTATCATTTGTGTTTAAAAAAATTATCATATTATATATATTTTTAAAAAAATATAAACAATATTTTTGTTTAATTTTTCATTTAATATATTTATTTCATTCTTTTATATATAATATTATTTATTTATTTAAATTTTAAATAATAATGATACAAATTTAATAAAAATAATTAATAAATTTTATAAATAAAATTAAGTATCTAGTATATATTAAAAGTATTCAGTAAAGTATGGATACATTAAAAAAAAGTGATAGATTAATTTCAGATATTGAGTTTGAAACAATCATTAAGTATTGGCTTTTATATACATTAGTACGATATAATTTATGAGTAAGAAAATATAATCTGAAATATGCCATGACTAGAAAAATTGGTAATTAAAATTTTATTCACAAAATTATAATTTATTGTTGATTAAAATATAATTTTAGAAATAATTTAGGATAAATGATATATTGTGTTTTATCTAAATACAAATTTAATATCTCTATTTTTTTACTTTTTATAATACCCCTATTTGTAAAAACTAAGTACTTTTGTACCCTAAGTTTCTTTAAATTTTTAATATTCTCAAATTGTCCCAAATTTTAATAATTTTTATTATTTTTATATGTTTGTGTTATTTTTTAATTGATTTAAATATAATTTTTGAATTAAATTAAACTAAAAAAACATTAAAACACGGGTAACAAAAAAATTAATTAAAAATTTAGATAAAGCAAAACCAAATCGAACATAATTTAAAAATTAGCAAACTAAAAAAAATCAAATTCAAGACTATCCAAAAACATCTGAAAAATTCATGAGAACATATTAAGGAAAAAAAAATATCACGCCAGGAAAAAATGAAACCGAGAAAAAACAATTGCGTTCGTCTTCTTTATCACTCTAAGTTTAACTTTATTTCTCTCTCTCTCCTCTGGAAGCAGGAACACTTCATTCTTTTCATTCATTCCTTTGTTCAATACCCACAATACTGACACAAACTGAAAATGGGAGAAAGATTTTGAAGAATACTGTTATATTGAATATTGCAGCTCAAGTGTATTTACAATTACATGGTTTGGGCTTTATACTCAACGGTGGGGTTGTGTCAGTGTGACACCTGTACATTAGGTAATACTGGACTAATTGTATTTACAGTGTATTAATATAACTAACTAATCTTTATGTACATGACTTATCATCCCCCCTCAAACTCATGGGAGGAGGTACGACCGTGAGTTTGGACCGTAACTGAAGAAACCGTGCAGAGGGCAAGGCTTTGGTAAGAGCATCAGCCAATTGATCTTCAGAAGGTGTGAAACGAACCACCAGCTGCTTAGATGCAACACGTTCACGGATGAAGTGAAAATCGATTTCGACGTGTTTAGTTCGAGCATGAAGAACTGGATTGGCAGTGAGATAGGTGGTGCTGATGTTGTCGCAAAGAAGCAGAGGAGCAGAGCGTTGTTGCATATGAAGATCACGAAGAAGGAACTGAATCCAGGAGAGTTCAGCAACACCATCTGCAAGTGCACGAAATTCAGATTTAGCGCTTGAGCGTGAGACAACACACTGCTTCGAAGAAGACTAGGAAATGAGATTATGGCCCAGAAAAATGCAGTATGCACCAGTACTTCGTCGATCATCGGGGCAGGAGGCCCAATCCGCATCCGTATAGCATAAAAGATTGAAGTTAGAGCACGGTTGGAGCTGTAACCCTTGATGAGCAGTGCCTTTAAGATATCGTAAAATACGTTTAACAGCCTGCCAGTGAATGTCCGAGGGAGAATGCATATATTGGCAAACACGGTTCACAGCAAAGGAGATGTCAGGGCGAGTCATCGTGCAATATTGTAGGGCACCGACAATGCTGCGATATTGAGTGCCATTAGGTAAAGGAGTACCGTCGTGAGCAGAAAAGACAGTAGCAGTGGTCATAGGGGTGTGATAAATTTTGGAATCAAGCATTTCAGCACGGTGCAAGAGATCCTGAATATATTTATGCTGATTCAAGTGAAGACCAGAGGCTGAGTGATGAACCTGAATGCCCAAAAAATAATGGATTTGGCCCAAGTCCTTGATAGCAAACGTGGAACACAGATCAGAGAGAAGCTTTGCAATCAAGGAGGGGTTGTTGCGAGTTAAAATAATATCATCCACGTAAACGAGAACCACAAGAATAGCAGTAGAGTGACAATATGTAAACATTGAGGAATCAGCAAAGGAGTTAACAAATCCCCAGGCCAGCAAAAAGGAACTGAGCTTATTATACCAGGCGCGCGGAGATTGTTTCAGACCGTACAACGCCTTATCTAGATGACAGACATAATTAGGATGTGTTGGATCATGAAACCCCTATGGTTGAGACATAAACACAGTCTCGGTGAGATCACCATGGAGAAACGCGTTCTGTACATCAAGTTGGCGAAGAGACCAGCCTTGGGATAGGGCCAAAGTAAGAACAGTCCGAATGGTTGCCGGTTTGACAACCGGACTGAAGGTTTCAAAGTAATCGAGCCCCTCTGTTTGGTGATATCCTTTTGCAACGAGGCGAGCCTTGTAATGATCGATAGAGCCATCAGCCTTTAATTTAACTCGGTACACCCACTTACAACCGACTATATTACCATGTGCAGGAGGTGGAACAAGGTGCCAGGTGTGGTTCTTTTGAAGAGCAGTATATTCATCAAGCATAGCTTGATGCCAATGTGGGAAGTTGGCTGCCTGCTTATATGTAGAAGGTTCAAAAAATGCATCAGTGATAGTGCTAACAAGAACCTTAGGCCTAGACATACCAGCCTTTGCCCGAGTAATCATAGGATGCTGATTGGGAGGTGTGGTACAGGGATGCACACATTGGTCACGTAACTCAACGACAGTGGGAACAGTAGGAGGAGAGGAGGCAAAACGAGACAAGGAAAGAGCAGAGGAAGAAGAAGATAGAGTAGGGGAGGTGGTGTAACGACCCAAATTCGCTAATAAGGCTTAAGGGCCTTGATTAGTGTGCCAAGAGGGCATGATGGGATTTTTGTGTGACTTTAATGAGTAAAATGCATGATTGTGATTTAAAGCATGTTATATGACTATGTGATTATTTGAGATGCATGACTATGTGTTTTAGTATGCATGTAGGCCCTGATTGTGTTAGAAGGGCATAATTGTAATTTTGGCCATTTTGGGCATAACTGTATTGATATGTGATGATTGTCGAGACCACATTGTTATGTGGATGTACCTGTGATTTGTGACTCGAGACAATCCTAGAGAGCAGACTAGCGGAAAGTCAAGGCGGGGATTTATACCCGGCTCGGAGCGAGCCTAGGGGTATAAATAGAAATTTAGTGAGTATATTGGGGTCTATTTTGATATCGAGGAATATTAGCGGTGATTAATCAGGTATTGGGAAGCAACGGGAAAATATTAGAGACACTTGAGGAATTAATGGGAATTGGGTAAAATGACTCAAATGGCCCTACATGGACAAAAGGGTTTAGAATTAATAGGGAGGGCATTTTGGTCAATTGGCTTCTTAGAGATAAGTTTATTGAGGCTTTATATACTTAGTGGGATTGATAGAGAGAGTGAGATGGCTGTGGAAAAGAAAGAAAAAGGAAGGAAAAGAAAAGAGAGAAAAACAGAGGGGTTTTTCCAAAAGGGGCAGTTTGTGCATTCTAGCACCATTTCTCTTCAAATTTCTTGGAGCAAAGCTCAGAGGAGAGCTAGGATAGGCTGAGCATCAAGGATCCTAAGTTGGACTTGAAGATTTGGCAAGGGATTAGCAAGAACACATCAAAAATTGAGGTAAGTTTTTGGAAGTTTCAGTTTTAGGGTTTGACTGGTTTGAGCTGTGTATCTAAGCTGAATTGATGGGGATTTTAGGGGAATTAAGGCCAAGATTGAGAAGGAGCAAGCTAAGGAGGTCTAGGAATTGAATCAAAGTCGAAATTGCATCAACGGTATGAATTGTAAGCCTTTAACTTTGATGTTTGACTGAATTTCTAGGTTTAGGGTTAATCATGGTAAATTTTGAGATTTGGGATGAATGTTTTTGGGTTTTGAGGATTTGGGATGCTTGGGATGAGTGGAGAGTGTTTATAAGCTTGATTTTGAGTTTGGTGAAGATTTGGGGAAGTTTGGGTTGAGATTGGCTCAAAGAAATCGCAGAAAAAGAAAATGAGGGTTGCCTGCCTGCAACTAGCGCTACAGCGCTAGTCTTTGGGCGCTATAGTGCTAGGCCCTGTTTCTGGGGGTGCCGGTTCTGCTTGTAGCGCTAGAGCGCCCTCTTTAGAGCGCTGTAGCGCTGCCCTGTTCCCAGAAAGGGGCTTTTGGGTTATTTTCAAGGGATTTTGACCTAGGGTTCGGGGTTCGATTCCACCATCTTGTTTTGTGGATCTAGGACTTCCCGGGGGGCTCAGGATTGGTCCCGAGGCTAGGTTTTCGGACTTGAGGTTCGGTGATGACTTTGACCTATGGCTGTGTTTAGGTGTGCGCTAGGGCTCGAGTGGGATCGTGCTCAAGGAGTCAAGTGTTGAAAGCTATCAGTTTGACAGGTAAGAAAACTATAGCACCTGTAGGACAGGGCATGGGCCCATAGTGTGATTGCAGGGCACGACCCTATATTGTATTGCATGTTAGGGTGCAGACTTAATTGAATTGATATATGTTTGAATGTTATTGAGTTATACTATCTGTGATTATAGTAGAATGAACGGCAAAGGAGCCGGGAACAGCAAAAGAGCTGAAACGACAAGGAGCCGAGAACGGCAAGGGAGCCGAGAATGGTGAAAGGCCGAGAACGGCAGTGGGGACGGAAGTAACACTTAGCACATGAAGTGCTTGCAGTCAGGGTGGGACCCCAGTGAATACATGTGATATCCTTACGGTGAGGACCGAGGCCCCAGGCTCTGGTAACGCCCCTGGGACGGCATGGCCGTGTTTGTTTAGTCTGATGGACTATTTGGTTATCTATGGATTATCTGATTGGTTGATTATATATTATGCATATGCTATGTGCTGTTTGAGTTTTCTTGCTGGGCTTCAGCTCACGGGTGCTCTGTGTTGCAGGAAAGGGCAAAGATAAAGTCAACAAACCATGAGTACGGAGAGCATGAAGCGGCGCATACATGTTTGGCCTGCTCGACTGCTTTGGTTGGGGGTTTATTCGAGAAATGGCTGTAATAATTTGTGATTTTAATAATTAATCAACTGTAAACTTATTTTAAGTTGTAAATAGTTTTCAAACCTTATTTTGGGATCCCAAAGGTTAAATACTAGAATTTTTCAATGAATCAACGCATTTTTAAAGATTACAGCCTTAACTTTTGCTTAGTCACACTTTTGTTTTAAAAACCTCGGTTAGCGAGTTGTTTGCACAAAGTTTCTTTTAAAACTCACTTAGTAACGACTCTAAGGTAGTAGGGCGTTACAGGTGGGAAGAGGAGGAGAAGGAGGAGTGGAAGTGGATAGAGGAGGAGGAGTGGTAGAAGGTGCAGCGGAAGAAGGGAGAGGGGGTGAAGGAGGTGGACACGGAGAGGGCATGGTGGCCACAGCAGGAGAAAGAAGAGACACAGATGAGGGAAAGGAAGAAGAGGAAGGGAGAGGAGAAGAAGTAGAGGAAGCAAAAGGAAACGAAGATTCATTGAACACCACATGGCGTGAAATATAAACACGACCAGTGGGCTGAGCAAGGCATAAATAGCCTTTGTGTTGAGAACTGTAGCCCAAGAAGACACACTCTTGGGAACGGAATTGAAGTTTATGAGTGTTGTAGGGGCGGAGATAGGGAAAATAAGAGCACCCAAAAGTGCGAAGATGATCATAGGCAGGGAGTGTTTGGTAGAGAATGAAATAAGGACTGGAGTGGTCAAGAACAGGGGTAGGTAAGCGGTTGATCAAGTACACAGCAGTACTAAAGGCGTATGGCCAGTAAGTTAAGGGAACATTAGATTGAGCAAGGAGAGACAAGCCAACTTCAACAATATGGCGATTCTTTCTCTCGACACGACCGTTTTGCTCAGCTGTATAGGGGCAGGACAATTGATGAATGATGCCAAGAGAGTCAAAATGTGATTTTAAGGACCGAAATTCTCCACCCCAGTCACTTTGGAAACGTTGTATTTTAGTATGAAATTGACATTCAATCATTTTTTGAAATTTGAGAAAGGTAGGAAACACATCATGTTTGTTGTGTAAATGATAAATCCATGTAAATCGACTAAAATCATCAATAAAGAGAACAAAATAGCGAACACCGATAATAGACTTCTCAGGGGCAGCACCCCATAAATCACTGTCTATGAGTTCAAAAGGAGCAGAAGCTCGAGTTACAGATAACGAAAAAGGTAAACGATGGGATTTGGCCAATTGACAAGCCTTACAAAACTCAAAATGAGAACCAGAATGTTTTGGAAAATTACAATCATCAAAAAATTTAGTGATAACACGAGAGGAGGGATGGCCGAGACGATTGTGCCAAAGCGATAAGTCCCGGACCTGAGTGAGATGAGCAACAGAAGGAGACAAGGAGGATGAGACAACTGGAGCAAAGGGAGGAGTGACTTTGTAGAGACCACGATCAAGCACCCCCGTGAGAAGGATGTTCTTGGTGACCTGGTCCTTGACATGAAAATGTTTGGAATGAAATTCAATAAAAGCATGATTATCATTGCAAAATATTGAAATGCTGATGAGATTGTTTGTGAGGGCTGGGGTATGATAGACATGATTGAGAGTGAGAGGAACAATGTGAGAGGGTAGAGTTACATGACCAATATGAGAAATCGGAAGGGACTTACCATCACCAACCTGAACTTGTTCAGATCCAGTGTAAGGGAGGGCACGATCCATTAGTTGGAAATCAGGGGTGAAGTGGTGTGTTTCACCTGAATCCATAAACCAGCTTGCAACAGAAGGAACAGAGGAAGTCTCAGAGCCAGAGAAGGTAACAGAAGGCTATGGTGGGGAGTTAAGTATAGTGTTAAAGTTACGGGGTGACTGAGGAATGTATGAGAGATTCGTGCGATGATAGCAGATGTTGGCTGTGTGACCAGTCTTGCCACAAATTTGACAAGTAGGGCGAGGCAGCTGAGATCGTGGGTGAAGCTGAGATTGCGGTGAGGGAGAAAAAAGGGGTCGAGGTCCAAGAACACTTGAAGGGGAGGCAGAGAAGGATTGTTGATGAGAGGGATTTGAAGGATAAGGTGAATGGGTAGTATGGGAAAATTGTTGATTGGGATATGAGTGTGGAGAATGAGATTTTTTGTGATTGTTGGTATAAGGTTGTTTGGCAAATTTCTTTCCAGAGTGCATCTGAGAAAGGTTAGCTTGAAGGGAGCTCTTAGATTCCCCAGTCGCATTTCTTTCCATCCGATAATCAAAGCTAAGTAGCAAGCTGTACAAGGTTTCCATAGATGGTTTATCAGACATGTTAAGAATACCTGTGACGTAGGCATCATACTCTGGACCGAGACCTCCTAAGAAATAGACCAGTTGGTCCTTGTGAGAGACGGTCTCTCCAATGGCAGCAAGGCGATTGTAGAACCCTTTTAATTGCTGGATGTATTGTTGAGCGGTTAGACTAGCCTTTCGAACCGACTGCAGTTTTCCTCGAATCTCTGTAATCCGCGCCACAGAAGCTGCCGAGTAGATCTCTTCGAGTGCTTCCCATATTTCCTGTGCAATCTGAAAATTCACAATCTCTCCAAGCATTGCTTCAGATAGAGAAGAGTAGAACCAGGACAGTATGAGTCGATTGTATCGGCTCCAAGTAGTAAATTCTGGGTTCAGAGTAGTAGGTTCATCGGGAAGAAATTGTGGAGGACATGGGTGAGTACCATCCAAAAAACTATCCAATCTGTGTGCCATAATTACATTGAGAAGCTGATTTTTCCAAATGAGATAGTTATTCTCATCAAGTTTCACCGAGAAGGTTTGATTTATAGAAGGGAAGTTGAAATTGTTTTGATTGTTTGAAGATGGAGCTGCATTGAGAGAAGTAGGGTTTGCTGAAATTGGGGTTTGGCTAGATGAAATTTGTGAGGTTTCGTTTGCTTAAGCCATTGGCTCTGATACCATGAAAATGGGAGAAAGATTTTGAAGAATACTGTTATATTGAATATTGCAGCTCAAGTGTATTTACAATTACATGGTTTGGGCTTTATACTCAACGGTGGGGTTATGTCAGTGTGACACCTGTACATTAGGTAATACTGGACTAATTGTATTTACAGCGTATTAATATAACTAACTAATCTTTATGTACATGACTTATCACAAACCATATTGAAGCCAAAGCTCTATATCTGTCTAGCTAAAAGCTCTTTGGGTTTCTCGCTCCACATCTCTCCAGAATTTTCTTTTTTTTTTCTTTTATGAAAAATTATGTAAATAACCCAATGAAACCATTCATATAAAATTGTTAATCTTTCAAAAATATAAAATAAAAACTAAAATGTATTGAAAGGCAAAAAACAAAATCTTTTTCAACTATGTTAAAATGAAATCAAAATCCTAAAATGGTAAAAACAATCAACATATAACTTAATTAAACAAACTGAATCTCATATCTTCATCTTTTGACTCTTCAGCCTTCGAAGTAGCTGGGGCAGCTCCACCTGCAGCAGCAACAACAACCACTGGGGCATCGACAGCAGCGAACTTGCTAGGATCCTTCAATAACTCTTTGACTTTATCAGCCTATGGGAGCGAATATTCAATTGTAACAACCACAGCTAGATCAGGTTAAGCGCCTTTGGGCTGAAGACTAAACCATTTTCGTAAACGAAAATGGGTATGGTGTTGTTCCTCGGCCTGTGCCTCGCCTTTACCCCCACTATCGGCTCACCCAAACGTGAGCTCCGTACATAGCCTAGCCCAAACTCTCCGCCCCTGTAGTCACCTCTCACAATAGCGGATCTGAGCAGCAACAATCAAAAGAGATCGAGATATCGTAGAAGAAGGGGAAATCGGAGAGAGGGAGAGAAAAAGATTGGGTAAATCAATTAAAAATTTATTTTTATTTTGGTTTGTATTTTATTAATTAAAAAATCATATTTAAGGTTATTAAAAAATAACAAAAACATATAAAAATCAGATAAATTATTAAATTATTAAAATGAGGGGGTATTTTTTTTTTGCAAATAGGCAGTATCAATTGATAATTCTGATAATTCTTACTAGTTTGTATTTTGATAAAATACAAAATATGAAATGAGTATTTATCCAATAATCTAAGATTAAATTAGTGATACTATTCTTAATGTTTTATCTTTTAGCTCTAACAAATTTATTGTAGCTAAGACAGAAACTTCATATTAACAGTATTATAACTATAATGAAAAGTTGTTGATTTGTTTTATTCTTATAATTTATACATCTCAGCGCTCCATAGTTTGTTAGATGCTAGAAGGTTAGGGAAGTTAGATATGTGAAAATGAAACTTTTGGCTCGTTCCAATATGGATTTCTCAGTCAAAGATTGTAATACAATTCTGTCACAATGAATCACTTTAATACTTTTGTATGATTCTGCTATTTGGAAAAAAAAAAAAGATTTGAGCCAAAAGCTAATCTATTTGCTGTAACATGGGTACTCTTAGTGTCATTTTTTTTAGACATATACATTATTGTTAAATATAATAGTAATAGTGTGCACACCTAAAAGGTCACCTTGGGAAGAAATGTAGGATTAGATTAGAATTTGTCAATTTGTAGTTAGGTGTTGTTACTTGTTACGAGTATTAGAGAATAAAATGACCTGAATACTAAAATTAAACTAAATAAAATGTGATATGATAATCTCATTAAGAAGTTAGTTAAATCATACTTAATCCTCCCTTTTAATATATATTGTTGAAATGTATTATTTTGATTACTATATTTTAGTTTTATATCAATTTAAATTATTTTTTAACTAAATTATGTATATGACCTCTTGTGTGTCTCACCTGTCTTTAGGGGCATGATCATAGTCATATACTGTCATATGACATCTTCATAATAAGCTGGCCAGTCATTTATCAGAATGGAATAATAAAACCACCTACAAATGGTTTCGAGTGGTTATTGCATCCAAGAACAAAATATTACAAGCTCTTGATGCAAATTATATGGATACTACTTCTATCCAAATGCCTACCTCAAGCTTGAGGCAAAGTTGGATACTACTCATAGTTTATATAATATAGGGGAAAAGTTTTAGGTAGTTAGAGCACACTCTCCATGGATATGGATATGTAAAATGTCTAATTATTTATAATATAGAGAAAAAATTGTTAAATAGTCTTTCAATAGTGATGTAAAATTATATTTTTTTTACCTAAATGAATATTATTTCTTTATATGTAGTGAAACACGATTCATCAAGCTATAAACATTTTATTATTTTTTTATAAACTTTTGTATATATATATGAGTGTGATACTATTATATTTAATTATTTTATTTTTTAAAATGAATAAAATATTTTTAAAAAATATAATATTTAAATGATGTAGAGAAAAAATAGAGAAGCTGATGTATGGTATGATGTAAAAGTTTGAGGTAAATTATAAAAAGAACTATATGTTTTGGTGGTGTATTTTGTAATACATTTTCTCTATAATATTTAGTTAAAACTCACAAAAACATATTCCATCAAGTTCTTTATACATATATTTATAATAGCTATGCACAAATTCTAATTAATTCATATCTACATTTATATAACATTTACATATCCTTTATAAAATATTTTAATATTATTATTTTTCTTTATATGCTTTCTTTGTCCCATTTAGTATATATATTTATTATTTTTTTTCAATTATTTTATTTTATTTTAATTAATAAAATATGTTTAAAGATATAATAATTAAATAATGTAGATAAATATATAGAGAAGCTGATGTATGGTTAATGTAAAACTTAAAGGTAAAATAGAAAAATATATGTTTTAGAAAGACATTTTAAAGAATGAAATAGAACATCCATTAAAAGTGTTCTTAAACCAAAAGATAAGTGGGTTGAGACTTGGGGACAGAATGTACTTTCTTTCATCAAAATGTCACTAGCCGTATCTTTGAGAGATATTTTCTCAAAGTGTTTGCAACGATGTTGTTCCTTGTCAGGTTGCTGATGATGACAAACTTTTGCCTCCGATGATGTTAAAAAACTTCATTCCAAATAGCTCCTGATAAACGACATCGTTCTACCAATGTGATTAAAAAGAATCCCAAGTGGGAGGAGTGAAGTAAAGAAAGAAACTGCATATTGTTAGACCAAGTGCCAAAAGAAGAAGTAACGAGGTAAGCTATTGTTGGAACTTTTATTTATATATATATATATAATGGTTTATTGACTCCTAGAGGAAGAGTCACCTTGCTTTGGAATACTTATTTACAAGGATATATATTGTGGACTTGAGCTTTGAGGTAGTGCCCCAAGGGGTACCCACTTTTGTGGAAGAGAGAGGAGTTACACAAAGGCTCACCTAAACACCACACATGAGCACCGCCATCCAACCGAGCTGGTTGGTGTGGTGTGCATCTCATTTTTTTTAGAAAAAATTATTTATTAAATTATTATTTTATTTAATAAAAACATTTTATAAACGTAATTAATTTTTTTGGTTAACAGAAGACTTTTTCTCTTCAGTTTTTCTAGGGCTCCAACTTCCTCTCCCACGATTTAATTAACGTTTTTATTCTTGTTATTTTCTTTCCACTTCATCTATATAGTGCGATAGATTTCATGGGGTAAAATACATTTCATTTTTACATCAGAAAAAATATTGGTTTCTATTTTATTATCGATTCCGAGCAGTATTTTTTAGGGTGTTGTATTCGACGGTTCTCTGCAGTGCAGTGGGGGTCCGATACAGTGTTCGACTGGACTGTTTTATCCTGGGGACGACGGGGCTGATAGTTTGCTTGCACAATTCTGGGCAGTGTCGCAAACATCTTAAAGAGAGCGACCTAGTCCGCGACTCAACCCAGATTATTAATTCGCTAATTGCGTTCTTGTTTTAATTTCTACAGTAACTATTTCCAACAATTTTAAGACGTTTAGTTTCTACCATGACTACCGATGATAACTCTAGTGTTGTTGACATTTATAAACAATTTCGTTTGAGGGTAACCATTTTAAAAGATGGAAACAGAAGATGTTATTTTTTCTGACAATGAAAAAGGTTAACACTGCTCTGACTACTGATAAACCTTTTGTTTCTAAAAATGCTGAGAACGATGAAAAAGAGAAACAAACTAAGGCATTAGAGGCTTGGGTCGAAAATGATTTTCTGTGCAAAAATGTCATTCTTAATTGTTTATTTAATGACCTTTATGATTATTATAATTCTGATAGAAATGCTAAGAAAATCTGGGACGCACTGCAAAAGAAGCACGACACTGAGGAGGTTGGAACCAAGAAGTACGCTGCCAGTCGCTACCTCAAATTCTAGATGACTGATGACAAATCTATGGAAGCCCAGTCTCATGAACTTCAGAAAATTGCTCATGAAATCATTTCTAAAGGTATGTCTTTAGATGAACAATTTCATGTTGTTGTGATTATTGACAAACTGACCCCTGCGTGTAAAGATTTTAAAAAATTTCTCAGGCACAAAACAAAAGAATTTTCACTGGAAAATCTGATCACCCACCTTTGCATTGAGGAGGATGCTCGTAAACAAGAACAGAAAGAGAAAGTGCTTGTTGTGTCAAGCAACAACAACGCTAACAAAAAGCCCACTACTGTTCTGAAACACAATGGGAAAAACTTTAAGACTCAGAATCGAAAGCAGAACCCAAACCGCAACAATCAACCTCAGAACAATAATCAGAATTGGAACCATCAAAGGAACCAAAATATACAGCAGTAGCAACCCCCTAATAATAATAAGAATGAACCTGCACCATTTCTGTGCTTTGTTTGCAACATACCAGGTCATATGGCACGCAAGTGCAAGAACAAGCCAAGCTCTGCACCGCAGGCTAACCTGACATTTAAAGAGCCTTTCACGACTATGATATCTAAGATCAACCTTGTTGGTAGAGTAGAAGGGTGGTGGGTAGACACTGGCGCTTCTCGCCATGTTTTCTATGATCGAACTATGTTTAAGACATATACTTATGCTACTGAGGATAAGAAAGTGTTGCTGGGAGATTCACACACTACGATTGTTGATGGTATTGGAGAAGTGGGAGTTTACCTCTAGAAGAACTGTGAATCTTAAGGAAGTCATACATACTCCAAAGATGAGAAAGAATCTGGTCTCGGGCTACCTTCTCAACAAGGCAGGGTTTACATAGACTATATGGGCTGATTTGTTTACTTTAACTAAGAATGGGATATTTGGGAAAGGTATGCAACTGAGGGAATGTTTAAATTGAATGTTGATGTTAATAAAGTGAATGCTTCTGCTTATATGTTGTGTACTTTTAATACTTGGCATGCTAGACTCTGTCACGTAAACAAGCGCATAATTAAGAATATGAGTAGTTTAGGCTTAATTCCTAAATTATCTTTAAATGACTTTAAAAAATGTGACTATTGTAGCCAAGCTAAGATCACAAAAACACTGCATAAATCTGTGACTAGAGAAATTGAGCCTCTAGATTTAATTCATTATGATATTTGTGAACTTGATGGAACGTTGATCAGAAATGGAAAACGTTATTTTATCACTTTTATTGATGACTGTTCTAATTTTACATATGTGTACTTAATGAAAAATAAAAGTATTGCTCTTGATATTTTTAATTCTTTTGTGACTAAAATTGAAAATCAATTTAATAGAATAATAAAGAGATTTCGTAGTGATAGAGGCATTGAATATGATTCTAGCATGCTTATTGATTTTTATAACTCACATGGAATTATACATGAAAAAACTGCACCATACTCACCTGAAATGAATGGCAAAGCTGAAAGGAAGAATATGACATTTACTGAATCTATTGTTGCTATCTTGCTTAATTATGGTGCTGCCTCTTATTGGTGGGGAGAAATATTATTGATTGTTTGCTATGTGCTTAATAGAGTTCCAAAATCTAAAAGCAAAATTTCTCCTTATGAAATCTTGAAAAATAAACAACCAAATATCTCTTATTTTAAAAATTGGGGTTGTTTGGCATATGTTAGAATTCATGATCCTAAAGGGATAAAATTGGCTAATAGAGCATATGAATGTGTGTTTATTGGCTATGTTGTTAATGGTAAAACATATCATTTTTTTTATTTGAAAGACCATGTTATTTTGGAATCAAATGATACTAATTTTTATGAACATAGATTTCCATTTAAATTGAGAAATAGTGGGGGTGCATCATCTAGTAACATGCCTTTGATTAGGGACATTGAACATCATGAGGGTAATGAAACTGAACCTAGAAGAAGTAAAAGATCTAGAGTCTCTCAAGACTTTAGTTCTGATTTTTGTGCACATACATTAGAGGAGGATCCTTCGAACCTCCAAGAAGCTTTGACCTCATTAGATGTTGACATGTGGCAAAGCCATTAATGATGAAATGAACTCTATTGAGTCTAACAAAACCTGGCATTTAGTTGATTTGCCACCAGGTTGTAAGAGAATACGATGTAAATGGATTATGAAAAAGAAATTGAAACTTGATGGTATTATTGATAAGTACTTGGCACGTCTAGTTGCCAAAGGTTTTAGACAAAGAGAAAATGTAGATTTCTTTGACACATATTCACCTGTCACCAGAATAACATCTATTCGTGTGCTTATTGCTTTAGTTTCATTACATGATCTTGATGTGCACCAAATGGATGTTAAAACTGATTTTTTAAATGGTGAATTAGATGAAAAGATTTACATGGACCAACCTGAGGGATTTGTGATCTCTGGTCAAGAACATAAAGTGTACAAATTAGATAAATCTCTATATGATTTGAAATAGGCATCTAAGCAATGGCATGAAAAGTTTAACAATCTAGTTATCTCACATGGTTTTAAAGTGAATGAAAGTGACAAATGCATTTATTATAAATATGAGAATGACATTAGCACTATCATATGTTTATATGTGGATGACTTGCTTATTTTTTGTTCAAACTTGCATGTCATGAATGATGTGAAATCTGTGCTATGTGAAAACTTTGACACGAAAGATCCAGAAGAAGCGAATGTGATCCTTGGTATAGAGATCACTAGGTTTGAAAAGGGAATTTCTTTTGATCAATCTCATTACATTGAGAAGATCTTAAAGAAATACAATTACTTTAACTGTAAACCTGCGTGTACACCTTATGATCCCAGTGTAAAACTTTTTAAGAACCTTTGTGATGGTGTAAGACAAACTGAGTATGCAAGCATCATTGGTAGCCTTAAATATGCCACTGATTATACTAGACCTGACATTACCTATGTTGTGGGATTACTTTGAAGGTTTACTAGTAGACCTAGTGTTGAGCATTGGCATGCTATAGAAAGGTTCATGAGGTACCTTAAGAGAATAATGAACCTTGGACTGCATTATCATAAGTTTCCCGCTGTCCTGTAAGGATACAGCGATGCTGGCTCAAACACCTTGTCAGATGGTTCCAAGGCAACCAACAGCTATGTTTTTATCATAGTTGGTAGAGCTGTTTCATGGAAGTCTAAGAAACTAAATATTTTGGCTCACTCTAAAATGGAGTTAGAGATGATAGCACTAGCTACTGCTAGTGAAGAAGTGGGATGGTTGTGAGGCTTGCTAGCTGATATCGCTTTATTAAAAAAATTGATACCAGCTGTGCTGATCCATTGTGATAGCACCACGGCTATTGCAAAAATTCAGAACCATTATTACAATGGTAAAAGATTCCAGATACGACGTATGCACAGTACTATTAGAGAGTTCCTCTCTACAGGAGTTATAAGAGTGGATCATGTACGCACTGATGAAAATTTAGTTGATCCTTTGACGAAAGGATTGGCTAGAAAGAAAGTCCTTACAACATCAAAAGTAATGGGACTATTGCCCTTAGAATGATGAGTCACACATGATGGTAACCCAACCTATAAACTGGAGATCCCAAGAAATAAGTTCAATGGGTAATAACAAGTTATGATGTGATATGAGTTAGATCATGCTACTACTTAAAGTTAACTAGAAGCATGATTCCTGAAGTGATATAAGGTTGAGTTAATAGAACTCTTAATGAGATCTATACTCTATGTGGAGTGGAGTACCGAGCAACAGGAGCACACTTAATAGACTCACATACGTGAATTTGGAAGTGGGGCCGCTTCCTATGAAATTTTGGGAAAATTTCTAGAGCGTTTACTATACTGGGGTAGACGTGCATGGAAATTAAAGCATGGGCTTTTGGACTACACCCTAGAAAGATTGTGCATGGTGAAATGTTAGAGATAGAGTTCAAGACTATTTGTCACTCTAGTATATTCTAAATTGTATTCACTACACAAAGTTTGAAGTCAAAAGATACATTTGTTTATGCTCAATCTTATTGTTTAGGTTACTGCTCGATGAAAAATATTTTTAAAAATTCAAGTGGGGGATTGTTGGAACTTATATATATATATGAATTGTTAAAAATAGAAAATGTACTTTATTGACTCCCTAGAGGAAGAATCACATATTTCTTTGGAATATTTATTTGTAAAGGTATATATTGTTGGGAAAAACTTATGCACAATCTTGTTTATTTTCATGTAGATCTTATATTAAACAAATTAAAATAAGAAAACCTAGAATATGTTCTAAAATTGAATTCAAACAGAAATAATGACAAGAACACTTACATTATACGCAACGGAATGAATGAGTCATTCCTTCAGTTTCTCTAACCCTTGTATCATTTTTATCACAGAGTATTACCAAGTGTTGACCCTGATTTTGGTCAACTGACACGGAGTCAAAATGCTTGATGTGGACAGATATGTTGGAATGAATATAATGACAAGAACAGTAAAGCACACAAGAATTTATAGTGGTTCAGCCCTAGAAACTGGTAATACTTGAGATATTATTGATATGAGATCTCAAATGAGTGATCAAAGAACTAGGGTTCTATGAGCTTCACCAACCTCTGAAGAATAAACAATATATCGTAATGTATTAGCTCTAATTCTCTCGTAAATCTATACTCTCAAGTAATCAAAAAGCCAAAAGTTCCCTCCTTGAACTATCTTTCACTATTTATAGGCTCAAGGAGGATTACATTAATTTGTTATAGATATTCTCTCCTAATTATTCGGATCATCAGTAATTATTGGAGACAATCTCAGGATTGACTATGATCTTTACAAAATCATCTTGAAATATGCGGAATGTACGACCATGCTGGTCATAAGAAAAAATCAACCGTTGTGCTTGCAATATCTTACTGGTCGATACACTAACAAAACTCTGCCAGGTGTCAGCCACGTGTTCATAAATCACCTGCCACGTCATCCGTGCTTGTTTTTTGGATAACATTTGCCCCCCAAGTTTATTTATTACGACCAATAATAAATAAACTTTAAGGAAACGACCCTTCGATTACCCCACCAGATCTGTCAGAGTAGTTCATGCAACCTTGGGAAAAGTAACCTACCCTTGTCTAATCACGACTTTTCGGTTCCCAAGTATCCTTTCGACGGCTATCACCCTTCCCCATGCTTTGAAAAAGAGGAAACTAATGATTACTTCCTCTTTCATGCCACGGAAAAAATATATATAGCCTTCCCAGAGTCTCCTTTTCCTTTTTACGCAAGTTATTCCTCCTTCAAGATACCCTAAAATTAGAACTTCCATTCTCTTCTGGAGACCATCTTCCAGTGTTTCAAGATCCAGCCCGTCAGTTCGTTGACGCTTGAAACTCTCTTAAGTCTCCACGATCTTTTCTCTGGTAAGTCTCAGAACTTTTATGCTCTTTATTTTTGTCGTGCATGCCTCTGTGAATTGATTGTTAAGCTCTTATGTTCCTGGGTTGAGATGCATGACAGTAGGGGGTTTAATGGGCGATGCTGTATAGGATGATATTTCTTTGCTATTAAGGAGTTACGAGTTAGTTTGATAGTTGAGATCACAACTTTAGGACGTAAAACCGAAGTAAAAATTCGATTTTATGCCAGTTGAAAAACTAAGTTTTTCCCACCCTAAAAGGAGTTGAAAAAGCTTTTTCAAAAAAAATTTTGCTTTCACTTTTTGATCTGTTTTCAAACTGTTCGTGTGAAAAAATTATTTTTTTTGTTAGAATGCTGTTGTATAAAAGTTTGACTTTTATACTCGACCAGCGTTATTCTAAAAAACTTTCTAAATTCTTCATCCTCACCTCCCCATTCTTCTGTTCGCAGATTTTAATGCCAAATTTTTGGGGAGGTGAGCGGCCAATCGACAACGATCTTCTTGCACAACTGCTTGAAGGCGAAGAACAGCCGGCCCAGCGTGTTAACGAGATTCCATTTTCAAGAACTTCTTCTAGACCTCAACCATCACCACCTCAAATGGCCCGCTCTAAATCTCCAGGCAAGAAAAAACCAAACCCCAAAAGCAATGCAAATCCACTTGCCCAGCCTGATTCGCAGGCTAGGGTTCCCTCGACCAGTGGTCGAGAAAATGTTGCCCTGGACCCTCGCATTCAAGTTAGGGCTCGCCCTCGGCATCAAAACCTCCCTGATGTCAAGTGGTATCTTTCTCCCACCAGCCAGGTGACTCCCCAGATGCTTGCCAATTACCTTAGGAAGTATCCTCTTATCGGAGTTAATCTCAAAATCCCGGCTGCTGACCAAAGAGCTAACTTGCCTGGGGGTGTCTATAGCGCTTGGTCAAGGTATCACATAGAGGAGGGAGCTATCCTTCCTCTACATCCATTTTATCAGGGGGTGGCCAACTACTTCAGTGTTGCCCCTTTTCAAATGACCCCAAATGGATATAGAATGCTGGTTGCACTCTATATCCTTTACAAACTCAAAAAATGGCCAGAACCCACTCCTCACGAGGCCAACTTCCTCTTTGATCTTAAGTCCAACCCTCAGCAATACGGGACGGGATTTTTTCATCTTTGTCACCAGGAAACAAACCGAACGTTCCTGAGTGACACTGCTCATATTTCCAACGTGGGGAAGTACAATCAAGAGTATTTCCTCATGCTAGACATGACTACGAACAACCAGGCCTTCGCTCGAGGAGGTAAATGTCCCTTTTTACTGGTCGCTACTTTTCCTTCGCAAGTTCTTCTGCACTTCACTGAAGTATATTGTTCCTTTCAAGACCATGGTTACACCCGAACCCAACACCAGACATGGTGTTGAGGTCCAACGCACTGGCCAGGATGGCAGACGCTGAAAAAAGCGTTAAGTCCTTGGTCACTAATGAAAACCTGAGGCTATCTGGCCTCCTAGCTCCTTGTCATGAAACGAGGGGACCTGCGGTGGCAGACGCCACTGCCGAGGGGGATCCCGAGCAACAACCCCCAGCGTCTCCTCCCTGAAGGAGGCCAACGAGGGTTACGATCAGGGAACCCACTGGCGACCCTTCAGCAGAGAGGCCTTCTACGCCCCAAGGGAAGGGGAAACAAAAGGCAACAGAGCCCGTCATAGACTTGGATGAGTCTTCAGACGAAAACGGTATTGTTATTCTGCTTTTAAATAGCTTGCCAATTCCCTGTCACTTGTTTGATGGGGACGGCAATTTTACGTATACTCCAAATCTAGGGCCAGACTTCTTCGTGCCAGAGAGTGAGTGTATGACTAATAGAGTCAGTAGTGTAGCGACAAGTAGTTGTAGCTCAGGTATTAAACTTTGTGACCTCTTTTCTGATTTGCCATGATTTTTCATCTATTTTTTTCTTACTATCTCCATGCTTTTCTTTTTTGTAGAGATGGCTTCTCCCAATGTTTTCGATCTGTACCAGACTCAAGAGGAAGAGGAGGTCCCCCTGGTCCGATGGAGGAAATCGGCTAGGAGACACGATGGCGAATCAAGCCAAGCACCCTCGGCCAAGAATGGTCGAACAGTTGATCCTTCCAAGGATGGGCCCACTAGCCATCCTTCTGCCCAACCTCCTGCTTCTGCTGAGAAGGAGACTACCCCTGCCGCCAACCCTTCGCCTGCGGCTAAAAAAGAACATGCCCCGCAAGCAGAACTTCCCGGGGCCAGACTCTTGAGCCGTTCCCTGCGATCAGCTAAAGATCACCTTGCTCACATCCTGAAGCATGACCGTTGCAGGGAAGCAATGGCTGAAGCTGAGAGCATGGGGGTCGATCAGATCCTTGACAGGGCCCTTAACGAAGTGGCTAGTGTAAGTACTCTTTCTCTTGGCCTTTATCTTTCCTTCTTGTAATATAGCCTAACTTTTATTCTTTGACTGCAAGCCATGCTGACAATGACCGCTGCTCGCACTCGCGCCATCATTAGCATCGAACAGTCCCGGGCGAAGGTTGTAGAGGAGCTTAAGGCCGCGGAGGCTAGGCATGCTGGAGAGTTGGAAGTGGTCACATAGCAGAGGGATGCTGCAGTGGCAGAACTGGCAGAGAAGCAAGCTTCTCAAGAAACTCTGAGGAAGCAGAGGGATGAATACTTGGAGTCCAGTCGAATCCACTGGCGTGAAGTCAAGAAACTTAGGGAGGAGCATCTTGCAAAGGATGCGACCAATGCCGTCCTCAAAAGCCAGGTGAAACAGCTTAAGCTCACTAATGCCAAGGACTTGGAGAGGTATAAGAATGCGACACTTCGGTGTTTCTATGATTATTGGAAACCCAACCAAGGTGTTGACTTCAGCTACCTCCCAGATGACGCTAGGAATGCGGAGTTAGCTCGCTGTACTGCTCGGCTGGTCGCCGAAGAGAGAGCTAGAGTTCCTGCTTCCCCAAGCATTCAGCCAGTTGCCAAAGCGAAGGGAGGAGAAGCCACCGGGGACATAGTCGACCAGAATGCTGACCAAGATCCTCCTGCTCCTAATGCTCCTTAAAAATTTTATTCTTTTAATTTTCTTTAATTACACGACCCACGGGTCGTGATGTAAAGACTGGATTTTATTTTTAATTTTGCTGCATGGGCAGCATATTTTCCTTTTACTTTAAAGAATTACATTCAAGTAGTACTGCTTGTGGTGTAAAAGAATTCCTTTTGATATTATAATATTTCTGCTTATTATAACATCTGTTCGCATGACTGAACTTAGCATAGTACTTTGGCTTGATTTAACAAAATATAAATTTTGAAAAATACTCTAAGTACCGTAGCATGCTTTCACTGATTTTGTTCATGTGTTTACATACCTCTTGGTATGCTTTGCTATCGATGTACCTTATATGCCCCCCAAGTGATTGAGGATCTTTAGGTCCTTGGTCACTTGCCTTGACCACGACCTGTATGAACATTTCTGCACGGTAAGAAATGCAACACTTATAATACAGCAAAACAACACACGTAATGAACAAATACTTGTAAAAATAATTTACAAAGGTTGGCAAGAATGACTGGCTGCGCACAGTCCCTTATAATTCTCGTATTAAAATGGACTAAACATGTCTTTACGAGTGATCTTAAAAAGATCTTACACTTATAAGTGATTAGCCATATAACATGGCTAACCCTTTTTCAATACTTGTAAAGAGTAAAAATTAATACAAGCCAGTCCTTTAAAAAGGATTGTTTATTGGTAAAACTTTCACAGGTGTTCTCCGTTCCAATAGCGTGGAACGAGATCTCCATTTAAGCGTGCAAGCTTGTAAGTGCCTAGATGAAGGACTTCTTCAATCTGGTAAGGTCCTTCGCAGTTTGGTACGAGTACTCCAGCAGCTGGGTCGCAGGTGCTTAAGAAAACTCGTCGAAGTACTAGGTCTCCGACGTTGAACTTTCTTTCTTTCACTTTTGAGTTAAAATACCGGGCGACTTTTTGCTGGTACGCAGCTACTCGGAGTTGGGCTCTTTCCCGTTTCTCATCAAGCGAGTCTAGGGATTCCATCATCAGTTGGCTATTCTGGTCATGGTCGTATGTGATTCTTCGATGTGAGGGCGAATCTAACTTGACTGGCAACATAGCTTCATACCCGTATGCTAAGGAAAACGGGGTATGACCTGTTGCTGTTCAATGAGAAGTTCTATACGACCAGAGTACTTCAGGCAGCTGTTGTGGCCATTCTCCTTTAGCGTCTTCGAGTCTTTTCTTCAGGGTATCTTTAAGTGTTTTATTCACTGCTTTGACTTGCCCATTTGCTTGTGGATGCGCAACTGAAGAAAAGCTTTTGACGATTCCATGCCTTTCGCAGAAGTCTGTGAATAGGTCACTGTCAAAATGGGTGCCGTTGTCTGAGACGATTTTTCGAGGCAAACCATATCGACAAACAATGTTCTTGATGACAAAGTCAAGAACTTTCTTGGTCGTTATGGTAGCGAGCGGCTCAGCTTCGGCCCATTTTGTGAAGTAGTCGACTGCTACGACTACGTATTTTACTCCACCATTTCTTGTTGGCAAGGATCCAATCAAATCGATACCCCATACTGCGAAGGGCCACAGACTCTGCATCTGCTTTAACTCGTTGGGAGCTGCGCGTGGGATCTTGGAAAATCTCTTACACTTATCGCATTTTTGCACAAACTCCATTGAGTCTTCGTTCATAGTTGGCCAGAAATAACCCTGCCTTAGAATCTTTTTTGACAAGCTCTGCCCCCCAGCGTGATCCCCACAGAAGCCTTCATGTACTTCCCTCATTAGTTCTTTAGCCTTTTATGGTGTAATACATCTGAGCAGTGGCATGGAGTATCCTCTTCGGTAAAGAACATCATCGACCAGTATATACCTAGCAGCCTGTCTCTGAAGAGTTCTGGCTTTGTTTCTATCTACTGGTAGTACACCATTTGTGAGATACTCCAAATACGGCACCATCCATGTATCTTCCATCCGGATTTCCATATTGGTTTCGTCTGCTCATATGCTCGGCTCACATAATCTTTCTACTGGCACTATATTTAAAGTGTCAGCGTCTTTTACACTCACGAGTTTGGCTAAAGCATCTGCGTTTGAATTCTGATCTCGGGGAATTTGCTGGAGGGTATACTTCTCGAATTGTCCCAACAAATCTCTAGTTTTGTTTAAGTAGGCCACCATTTTGAGGCCCCGTGCTTGATACTCCCCTAAGACCTGATTCACTACCAGCTGTGAATCACTATAAATGTCAAGAACTTTTATATTCATGTCTCTGGCCAACCTTAGCCCTGCGAGGAGTGCTTCATATTCGGCCTCATTGTTTGACGGGGTGAAATCGAACCTAATAGCGCAGTGAAATCGATGCCCTTCTGGCGTTATCAATATCACTCCTGCTCCTGCGTGAGATTCGTTGGACGATCCGTCCGTGAATAACTTCCACGAAGGAACTTCTTCTTGGGGCTTAGGCGCACTAGGTTTTTCGCACTGCTCATCGTTTGGGAGCTCAGTGAATTTAGCAATAAGGTCAGCCAAGACTTATCCTTTTACTGCTGCTCGCGGTGAATATGTGATATCGAACTGCCCGAGTTCGACTGCCCATTTTAATAAGCGTCCAGCCGCCTCTGGCTTTTGCAGAACTTGCCGAAGGGGCTGGTCAGTTAAGACTGTGATGGGATGGGCTTGGAAGTAAGGACGTAACTTCCTCGAGGTCAAGATTAAGCAATAGGCTAATCTTTCGATGGGAGGATACCTCAATTCAGCCCCGATTAACCTCTTGCTTACATAGTAAACCACCTTTTGTATGCCTTCTTCTTCTCGTACTAGTATCGCACTAGTAGAAAATTCGGTGATCGCCAGGTAAATGAACAAAGTTTCTCCGTCTATGGGTTTTGATAAAACAGGAGGCTGTGCCATGTTGGCTTTTAAGGCTTGGAAAGCCTCTTCGCAGTCTCTGGTCCATTCGATCTTCTTATTGCCTCTAAGTAGATTAAAGAAAGGGATGCATTTATCCGTCGACTTGGAAATGAATCTACTTAGTGCGGCAATTCTTCCAGTTAAACTTTGCACATCCTTGATTTTCATCGGCGATTTCATGTCGATCAGGGCTTTGATCTTGTTGGGGTTGGCCTCGATTCCTCTTGAATTAACAATGAACCCCAAAAATTTCCCTGATCCTACTCCGAAGGAACATTTGAGAGGATTTAACTTCATCTGATATTTGTTCAGAACGTTGAAACACTCTTGTAAATCATTTACATGTCCTTCTACCTTTTTTACTTTACCAGCATGTCATCCACGTACACTTCCATGTTTATTCCGACCAACTCCTTAAACATGTGGTTAACCAATCGCTGGTAAGTCGCACCAGCATTTTTCAATCCGAAGGGCATTACTTTATAACAGTATAACCCTGTATCGGTCCGAAAGCTAGTGTGATCCTTGTCAGGGGGATGCATACTGATCTGATTGTATCCTGAGTATGCATCCATGAAGGAGAGGATCTCATGTCCTGCAGTTGCATCGACCAGCTGATCGATCCTTGGGAGTGGGAAGCAATCTTTTGGGCAGGCTTTATTAAGGTCTGTGAAATCCACACAGGTTCACCATTTTCTGTTAGGCTTGGGAACCAGTACTGGATTAGAGACCCATGATGGATAAAACGCCACCCTGATGAACCCATTCTCCCTCAGTCTTTCAACTTCCTCTTTTAAGGCTTTCGATCTATCCTTATCGAGCAACCTTCTTTTTTGTTGCACGGGTGGGAAACTCTTGTCAACGTTCAGGACATGGCTGATAACTGCAGGATCTATCCCAGCCATGTCTTCGTGTGACCAGGCAAAAAATTCATGGTTCTTTCGCAAAAATTGCACCAGTGCATGCTTCGTTGTTGCTTCTAAATTTTTCCCAACCTTTACAACTCTAGTCGGGTCTTTTTAGTCAAGTTGGACCTCTTCTAGGTCCTCGACGGGTCCAACATCTTCCTCAAAATCCCCAAAGCGAGGATCTAAATCCCTATCCTCACTTTGGCCAACACCCTATTTGGTGACTCCATCACCAGATTGGGCTTGTGTATCAATAGCCATCTGCAACCTATCTGCGGGAGTGCTCTTCGACGTTCCTTTCTTCGCCTTTGTGACTGAGGCATTGTAGCACTCCCTTGCTTCCCTCTGATTTCCCAACACGCGTCCTACCCCTGCGTCTGTCGGGAATTTCATGGCCAAGTGCCATACTAAGGTGACAGCTCGAAGGTCAACCAGTATGGGTCTTCCAATGACAACATTGTACGCCGAAGGTCAATCGACTACTATAAAAGTAGCGAGTAATGTCCTGGTAGCAGGCGTTGTACCTGCTGTTACTGGAAGTCTGATTGACCCTGCTGGGGGAGTCCCTCACCGGAGAAGCCGTAAATCGTTTGGTTGCAATGCTCCAAATCCTTGACGGACAACTTCATGCGTTCCAGCGAAGATTTGTACAGGATGTTTACTGAACTTCCTGTATCAACTAGTACTCTTGTAATGCCCTACTTCCTTAGAGCTGTTACTAAGTGAGTTTAAAAACGTGCTTTCAACTCGCTAATCGAGGTTTTAGATCAAATAGTGCAATTAAGCCATAACAAAGGAGAAATCTTAGAAATAATAATTTCCATAGAAAATCATAAAAGTTTTACACTTGGGATCCCAAAATACAGTTTAGAAATATTTATAACATATAAAATGAACCAAGTCGACTAAACGACAAAATCTAGGTTCATTTACAAGCATCTCCCAATATCCCTCTAGCTGTGGCAGCCAGGCTGGCCAAACATGTACACACCGCCCTTCGCCTGCTACTCTCATGGGTGGTTGGCCTTCTCTTTACCCTTACCTACACCACAGAGCATCTGTGAGCCGAAGCCCAGCAAGAAAACCCACAAACAGATAACATATGCAACACATATATCAAGCATATACACAGGCCACCAATGGGCTAAACATATACGACCTAGCCGTCCCAGGCGTTTACCAAGCCCTGGGTTCGCGGACCACGCCGTGAGGATATCGCAGGTATCCTTTTAGGGACTCGCCCTGGTAACTCGCACTCCACGTGCTCAATGCTGCTCCCGGCCCCTTGCTGTTCTCGGCCTTGCACTCAACGTGCCCAACGTCGTTCCCGGACCTTCGCCGTTCTCGGCCTATACCATTCCCGACTCTTGCCGATCATTCACATCATAACATACATAGCACAGCAAGCAAGTACAGAATTCTAGCATATTCAGTTAAAGGGCTACGCCCCGCAATTCTAACATATTGGGCTCAGCCCTGCACTCCAATTCTATTCAAACACATTGGGCTCAGCCCTGCACACAAGCTCTATGGGAACAAGGGTTTTCTTACCTGAGTCCCGAGCTTTCCGAGCAACGATGCCCCGAGCACAGTCCTCTAACTTGAGCCTCGCCGAAACCCTTTCTGAATTCAATCCCTGAAGTTGATCCTCAATCCTCAAGGTTTAAGCTCCTAAGTTTTCTCAGCCCAATTCCTTGCTTAAGCTAGCTTACACCAAAATTTCCTTGAGTTGTTTCTTAGAGAATGCAAAAGAAAGAGATAAGAATGGTGAGTAGCTATCGTTTGCTGAAAGGAGGAGTATAGGTCGGTTTCCCAAAGTTTCTAAGTAATTCTTCCTTTTTTTTTTACTTAACTTAAGTCTAAAGGGTTACCTCAAGGCTTGGGGTACCAAAATGTCCCCGAGGGCAAAATGGTAAATTTGCCCAATATTCCCTCCTAGACATTCTATCCTCAAATATATCTCCAAATATTTATTTTCATATCCCGATACTCCCATAACACACCTAGTACTCAAATTACCCCTCGACTCGCCCCGAGTCCGAATCTCAACCCCGTTGTGACTTTCTGACTAACCGCTCCCTAGGACTGTCTCGGATCGTGCTGCATAGACATATCACATATATATATATCGCATTTATCACATTTATGCCCCTAATATCCAGACGGGGCCCACATGCATATTTAACTCAACTAACACATGCATCATTATCATATATTCACGTAAATCCAGTCTTCTTTGTGGTTTTCGCCATTATTGTTTCAACAATATCGTATCAAGTCTCTCAATGAAAGCACCAGAATGTTGACCCTGATTTTGGTCAACTGACACGGAGTCAAAATTCTTGATGTGGACAGATATGTTGGAATGAATATAATGACAAAAACAGTAAAGCACACAAGAATTTATAGTGGTTCAGCCCTAGAAACTGGTAATAACCTACGTCCACTTGAGCTATTGTTGATATGAGATCTCAAAGGAGTGATCAAAGAACTAGGGTTCTATGAGTTTCGCCAACCTCTAAAGAATAAACAATATATCGTAATGTATTAGCTCGAATTCTCTCGTAAATCTATACTCTCAAGTAATCAAAAAGCCAAAAGTCCCCTCCTTGAACTATCTTTCACTATTTATAGGCTCAAGGAGGATTACATTAATTTGTTAGAGATATTCTCTCCTAATTAATCGGATCATCAGTAATTATTGGAGACAATCTTGGGATTGACTATGATCTTTACAAAATCATCTTGAAATATGCGGAGTGTACGACCATGCTGGTCGTAAGAAAAATCAACCGTTGTGCTTGCAATATCTTACTGGTCGATACACTAACAAAACTTTGCTAAGTGTCAGCCACGTGTTCAGAAATCACCTGCCACGTCATCCGTGCTTGTTTTTTTGGATAACACCAAGAAATTGGATCGTTCTTCAATTTTCTTCACAGTCTTCCAAAGTATCCTTAGAATCACCTAGACTAGGATGGGAAATTCCCAACACGTGAGATAGATACAGAGAGAAGAAGATGACTTATGCCGTGTAGAGAATCTAAAACCTATCAGAAACTTGTGATTCAAAAATCTGATTTCAACTCTCACTTAACATTCCTTTTATAGGCTCAATTAGGTCAATTATTTAATTGAAAATTCAATAAAACAATAGCAAATTAACAGCCCTAGGTCAAAATTATCATGGGCTTTAGGTCCGTGAAATTTCTCATTTAATTATAAGCCTGTTGGACTTAAAATAAAGGCATGTATTATTTTCTATTAATTACTTAATTATATAATTATTCAAATCCTTTATCAAATTAATTATTTATGATTTGAACCTTGATTTAAACTTATTTTTTAATTTAGATACCAATTTATCTTAATTAATAAATCTGCCATAATTTCTCTTTTCTTCTCTAAATTACATAACTCTGTGAAACTATCCAAAATTAACATAGTCAACTTTGATAATTCTAATTGATAATTAAATCAATTAATTGAGACTGTCTAGATGATTTTATCCAAGGTACAATGGGGACCATGGGCCTATGAAATCAAGCTCCAATAAGTTACCATTGTTAGGAACAAGTTTCCTAATACGCAGCGGAATGGTGGTGTGGTTGGCCCAGTGTACAACAAAAATTTTGTAACATATTTAAACTACCTTTAAATATGCGGATCCATTAATATACATACATTAATCATAAGCAAGATAATAATAGAAATCATACCTCTTGAAGCCTATCAAGTGTCCTTGCTATCTTTTCGTATTTAGAACGATCTTCCTATCCAAGCCGCTCCGACGTACTCACACCAAGATCTTCCAAAGCGTTCTCTACACCTCAAGAAATGTGTGGGCACTTAGAGAATGAAGGATAGTTTATTTGTGATTCTTCTTGATGTACTCAACTCATGAGATCAAGAGAATAGACCTGAGAATTGGTTCTTTATTTTCAGGGAGAGAAAACTATCGTTCTATTTTTCATAGAGCGAATCTTCAGAGTTGTCTCACTCACTTATCCGAATAATTTTCTGATTAGTCATACTTAAAAGAAAATATTCAAAATTTAAAAATAAATCTGTAACCATTTTACAATTTACTTTTTAATTAATTAATTATTCTATTAATGAAAAAATCCAAAAACCAATTTTTGAATTATCCATTAATTAATTAATTAAATAAATAAACTTGAAAATCCCATCCCTGAAAAAAGCTGGCCCTACACGCCACACACAGTCCGGACTGTGTGTGAACGTGTAGCTTCCTAATTTCTAGGGATATTGGTTTTTCAAGTTTTATTTAATTATTTATTCAAATTACTTTGTCAGATAAGATCTAACAACCTGATAACTAATTCAAATTTGAATTCAAATTAATTATCTTTTTAATTAATTATCAAATATAATTAATTATTTGAATAAATATTAATCTTTTAAATTCAAATCCAATTTGAACTTATCAGATCATTATCTCCCACTCAAATAAATATATTTAATTAATTCTACCAATTAATTAAATCCATAATTTTCGAAAAATAAACATTTAATTTATCATAATTTCAAAAATTATAATTAATTAATTATTTAATTAAATTTCAAAATTAATTTAATTATTTAATATAATTTCAAAAATTATACAATAATTAAATATTAATTAATTTTGTTAACTACAACTATTTTGTAATTAATTAATTAATTACTATTATCATATAATTGCATATTTGGCCTGAAGAACAAATTTCTTCTTAAATATGTCTTTAAACTATTTTCCCTTCATATCAACTCTTACCTTGAACAGTGTTGACAGAGCCGCTATTGGGACCTATGGACCTATAATTCCAAGCTAGAGATTATTAATTAAACTCTTTAATTAAATAATCTTAATTTATTAATCTCATGATTATTCCACTATATATATGAGACTGCACTCTTGTAATTATAGACATTTCATTTATTGAGTACTTTATAATCATAAAGCGTCCATTGATATAATCATTGCATACAACTTGACCCTCTAATAATGGTTCATAATTAATCGGGAATAAAATTATCGTTTTACCCTTTTAATTATCTCTTGTTTCCTTAAGTACCATTGACTCTACTAGTGAAGGTTAATTCATAACTAAATTATTAATTTGAGCTCAATAACCTTTCAGTCCCAAAAGTCAACCCTTAAGAGAACCATCATTCAATCTCTTGCGAGAAGGCATAGATTCCATATCTGTATACTATGTCCCCAGCCATCTATATTAATGAGTTTCCAAAACAAAAGTTTCTAGCCTGATCATTTTGACAGACCCTAACAAGTGAATCAAAGAACTCATATAACATAAATAGGAGTTCATAGTAACTTCAGGATTAAGATCTATTTGTATATGATCATCAGTTGATATATTTAATTAATACTTCGAAACGGTATTTAACTAAGTATTAATAAACATATCTGGTCCAGTTCTATATATTCTCTAATATATAAAGCACCTCCACTAAAGTGTCCTACCACACTAGTGATCTGGATCTAGATCACATGTATTCATAATACTAGTGGACCGTACTTGCAGTAATTTATCTAAAGATTCCATAACTTTATTTTACTGCGAACTATTCAAGTTCATTTATCTCAAACACAATCCTCCCGTACCAATACGTGTTTGAGATCACATATATGAACTTAGGAATTTTCTTGATATTTACATAATATTATCATAGAATAATATAGTCCATAAAATATATGCATAACAAATTCAATTCATTTATTTATTTGAAAAAAACAATGTCTACTACATATGCTTTCAGGGCACATTTCCAACAATCATAAATCTAACAAATAAATTTACTAACTTATTAATTCCTCGTGACTTCACTAAAGACTTAGAATTGCACTCTTGAATTCATAGAACGCTCTATAACAAATATAGGCACGTTATTAATTATCCATTGTTAGAACCATAATTGTCACTTAATCCTCTATAGACGGTCTAGAATGAGATGGGACTAAAATACTATTTTACCCCTCATTGTATTTTATCCTTAAAACACTTCCTTGTAAATGATATTTCAGTAAACTAATATTAATGATTGAAATGAGATCCCTATCATTTAGCACCTTGAACCAAACTAAAAGGAAACCAGCGTTTCACTTTTTCATCAGAAGCTATAGATGTTCATGTCTATGATTAACACTCCCACCCAATTATACTACCGAGATCCCAAGATGTAAGTATGGGCTAGTCCGTAGGGTAAGCTGGTAACGAACAAGTTAAAGAACTCAAATAATACAATCAGTTAGAATACTAACCACTCATAATTGAGATTGAATTGACCTATGATCAACTATATGATATTACTGGAATAGATAATAACGGTATGTTTACTTATCCTATTTACTATCAATATCGGTCCAATCCGATGTAACAAATACATCTAATCTTATCTACTTTGCTAATATTTTGGAAAGAACATAACACTGTGATGTGTAAGTAGACATATCGTAGATTGGCAACTCAGTGTAAATCCTGTGCACTGACTAATCTTAGGACTAACTTATTTTGAACATATAATCCAATTTATATTCCACTGCGATGACGTCATTATATATATGATTATCTATATGCTCGGGATTTAACCGAAGTTTATATTAAACAAATAATCATGAAAATAAAACATGTGAGTAAAGTGATTGACCAAGTCAAAAAATGATTTATATTCTTTCATTGATAATAAAATGTGATTACAAAGAAATTGGGTTTTAATTAGGGCATAAAACCCCAACATATATATAGTGGACTTAAGCCTTAGGGTTGTGCCCCAAGGGGTACCCGCTTTTGTGGAAGAGGGAGGAGTTATACAAAGGCTCACCAGAACACCACACACGCGCGCGCGCGCACCGCCGCCGTCTGACCGAGCCGAGCTGAGCTGCCTAGTTGGTGTGGTGTGTACCTTATTTTTTGGAGAAAAAATTATTTTTTAAATTATTATTTTATTTAATAAAAATGTTTTACAAACGTGATTACATTTTTTGGTAAACAAAATACCTTTTCTCTTCAGTTTTTCTAGGGCTCCAACTTCCTCTCCCAATATTTAATTAACATTTTTTATTCCTGTTATTTTCTGTCCACTTCTTCTATATAGTGCGATAGATTTCATGAGGTAAAATACATCTCATTTTTACATCAGAAAAAATATTGGTTTCTATTTTATTATCGATTCCGAGAAGTAGTTTTTAGGGTGTTGTATTTGATGGTTCTCTACAATGCCGTGGGGGTCCGATATTGTGTTCAACTGGGCTGTTTTATCCTGGGGACAACAGAGCTGATAATATGCTTGCACAATTCTAGGTAGTGTAGCGAACGTTTTAAAGAGAGAGACCTAGTCTGCGACTCAACCCAGATTATTAATTCAGTAATTTCGTTCCTGTTTTAATTTCTGCAGCAACTATTTCCAATAGCTAGCTTCCAAGGTCGGTCTCACCTTAAGGCATGTAAGTCACGACCTTAGGCGCCCAAATATTTGGGTTGCAGCTAAATATTTGGAGTCCTATATATATATATATGGATACATATAGGGTGGACCCCCTAAAAATGGGCATACTGGTGCACCCCCTCCTATTTTTTAATATCGGAATAATTTTCAGCGAATTTTTTTTTTTGACCATGTATATTATAATTATTTAGAACATCCTGCAAATTTTTGGGAAATTCTGAATAGTTTACAGTGCCAAAAATAATGTTCAAATAGTCTGTTGCACCCGCGACTATTTTTTCTTATGCACGTGGAAGATAACCTGTTTGTAATATATTTTCGATATTGTAAATTATTCAATTTCCTAAAATTTTGTAGGATGCTCTAAATAAATACAATGTACACGATCATAAGAAAAAATTACATCAAACATCATTCCAATACTAAAAACAAGAAAGGGGTGCACCGGTGCTCCCAAAAACATGGGTACAGTCTAGAATTTTCCTATAGATATATTCAAAATTTGTTAGTTAAGAAAATAAATTTATTTTTCTTTATATTTTATTTTAAAACATTTTAAATATTAGTGTGGTGAGTGTATATTTGATGAAAGAAAATAGAGAATGATTAAATAAATATTTATTATTTTAATTTTAAATGCAAACTAATAATTGTATATTTCATTAAAAAACTAATTAATATTACTCCACTATTAATTTTTTTTTAAAAATAAACTAACAATAATTATGTTTCATTAACGATTTAAAATTATACCATTATTAATTTTATTCTTTTTTGAGAAAATTAATTTTATTAATTAAGTTTACAAGAGTAATAATATATGCTTTAAAATATTTGTAGATATATTCTAATCACAATTTTCATGTGTTACATATATTTCATTTCACACTTATTTTCTAAAGAATTAGTGTTCGGTAGAGGTGTACATGCAAAATGTGTGAATAACCGACCCATTTAATCATAACCAATCAAAAAAATTTGTTTATTAGATTGGATTGAATCCAAAATTTTAAAATCCATATTGGATTGGTCAGATGGCGGATGCAAAGGAAAGGGCAGAAAGCCCAAGGGAACTGGGGCAGTGTCAGCAGGACAAGTAGTGGCCCCCGAAGACAAGTATGTCTTGCAATATTTTGAGTACACAGACCTAGTGGAGTCTCGAGGGAACATCTTGTTGGCCACAAAGCGACAAGTCTAGTACTGGAAGCCACAACCCATCCGTAGGGACAAGGAGAGGAAAGATCCCAAAAAAATTTGTCAGTTCTATAATGACGTGGGACACAACACCAAGGAGTTCTGAAAACTCAAGGATTTGAACGAGAACCTCATCAAGCTAGGGCATCTACATCAATATGCTCGGGGCAGAGTACGACCAGTTTAGGCCCCGGCCTCGAGAGTACCTCCTCAGCAAGCAACTCCCTATGCTCTAGGAACAGTACCTACAACCCCACAACAGCAAAATAGTCCATGGGCCTCCCCTTGTTACTGGAAGAGTGGCAGCAAACCTGAAGATGCATCCCCCCTAGGAGAGGGAGGTGTAGGCTATTCAAGCCGAGAATTCTGATGAATTGGACCCTCGGGTTCAAGAAGAAAGGGTTGTCGAGCCCATGAAGGCGGCTGAGGAGGTAACTCTATATGCATCCCTCCCCGACAAAAAAACCAAGGTTGGGAAGAACCTCAAGGCGGAGGTTCGAGAAGGTCTGGTGAGCTTCCTCCGGAAGAACCAAGATTTTTTTGCTTGGGTTCACTCTGACATGACAGGAATTGACACGAATATTATATGCCATGCCCTGAACATCGATCCCAATGTAGCTCCAATCCAACAAAAGCCTAGGACTATCGACCCAACCTGTGCGCTGGCTTTGAAGGCTAAGGTGGACAAGCTCAGTATCCGAAATGGGTGTCCAATCTGGTCCTAGTCCCCAAGCCAAATGGCACTTGGAGGACCTGTATAGATTTCTCCAACCTCAAGAAGACCTGCCTAAAGGATTATTTTCCTTTATCAAAGATAGATCAGATGGTCGACACCACCTCTGGATATGAACTTTCGTCCTTCAAAGACGCGTACTCGGGGTACAACCAGATTTCCAGGCATATTGTGGATCAAGAGCACACAAGCTTCCAAACTGACAAAGGAGTGTATTGATACAAAGTGATGCCTTTCGGGCTCAAGAATGTTGGCGCCACTTACTAGAGACTTGTATGTTGTATGTTTAAAAATCATTTCGGCTGGAACATGGAGGTTTACGTGAATGACATGTTGGTTAAATCCAAAACGACCCCCGATCATGTAAAAGGCCTAGCAGAAGTGTTCTCAGTACTCCGCAAGTTTGGGATGAAGTTGAATCCACGAAAGTGCACTTTCAGAGTTGCCTCCGAGGAATAGAGGCAAACCCCGAGAAGATCAAAGCTTTGGTCGATATGTCGTCCCCCTGCAAGCATAAATATGTTCAAAGCCTCACTGGGAGGATATCATCTCTGAGTCGCTTCGTCTCAATGGAAATTTACAAGTGCATACCCTTTTTCAACATACTTAGAGGGGGTTAGAGGTTCGAATGCATGAAGAAGTGTGAACAGGCCTTCCAGCAATTAAAGGTGCATATGGCTAACCCACATATCCTCTCGAAGCCCCTAGATTGATAACCCTACCTCCTCTATATGGTTGTTTCAGATAGTGCCATCAGTGCCGCTTTGGTGTACGAAGAAAGCTAGGTCAAGCACCATGTATACTATACATGTACGAGACTCCTCGGGGTGGAGTTCAGATACCCGCTTATGGAGAAGTTCACGTTTTTTCTAATGGTGGCCTCTCGAAAGTTAAGGTCCTATTTCCAAGCACATCCCATCAAGGTCCTCACTAACCATCCCTTGCGGCATGTCCTTCAGAAGCCGGAATCATCTGGGAGACTCCTTAAATGGGTGGTTGAACTGAGTCAATACGACATCACTTATCACTCGAGGATAGCCATCAAGGGGAAATCACTGGCAGATTTAATCACCGAGTGCACGGGAAGCCACAAAAGACCAGAGGATGCCCCGGTGGTCGGGCCTACATGGAACTTGTACGTGGATGGGTCTTCCAATGAGAACAGAGCTGGAACAGGTCTGATCTTAGGCTCCCCAGAGGGACACAGGGTCCACAATGCCCTAATGTTTTAGTTCGATGCTTTAACAACGAGGCTGAATACGAAGCACTCATCGTTGGACTCTAAGTGGCCCTGGACCTTAAGGCCAAGGGTCTCGAAATCTTCAGTGACTCCCAGTTGGTAGTCAATCAAGTGCTGGGAGATTATCAGGCCTGGGGGACGAAGATGGCTGCTTACCTGGAGATAGCACAAGAAATGATACACAACTTCAATAAATTTACCATATGACAAGTACCACGGGAAAAAAATTCTAATGTTGATGCCCTGGCTAAGTTTGCGACCCCCAAGGACGCCAAGTTAATCGATGTAGTCCCTACAGACTACTTGGCTGCTTCGAGCATCTCAGCCCCCTAGGAGGTAGAAGCATTCCAGCCCCAAAATGGTTGGATGAAACCCATTGTGAGGTATCTTGTGTCCATGTAGTCACCGCAGGATAAGAAAGCAGCTTCGAAACTACTTTACCAGGCGCCTCCGTACTTCATCATGGAGAATAAGCTATACAGGCAAGGATATTCATTGCCCTTACCCCGATGTGTGTCCAAGCAAGAAGCCAGTCTTCTACTCCGGGAAGTACATGAGGGCTTTTGTGGGGACCACACTGGGGGGCAGAGCCTCGCCAAGAAACTTTTGACACAAGGGTACTTATGGCCCACTATGAATGGTGATGCGATGGATTACGTCAAGAAGTGTGACAAGTGCCAACGCTTCACCAACATAACCTGAGCTCCTCCGAATGACCTTATCGGGTCATTGCCCGGGGGAAAAAGAGAGTGAAAGATGTACTTGTGGCGGCCGAATACTTCACCAAGTGGGTCGAGGTCGAACCCCATGCTACCATCACCTCCAAGAGGGCGCTGGATTTCGTCATCGAGAATATCGTTCGCCACTACGGGTTCCCAAGGAAGATAGTCTCCAACAATGGCCTGCAGTTTGATAGTGAGTTGTTAACGGATTTCTATCAAAGGCATGGGGTGGAGAAGAGCTTTTCCTCCATAGCTCACTCGCAGGCAAATGGGCAGGTGGAAGCAATCAACAAGATCCTCAAAGCCACCTTGAAGAAAATACTGGAGCAGGCAAAAGGAGCTTGGCCCAAGGAGCTTCCTAGGGTATTGTGGAGTTACCGCAATACTGCCAGGACCTCCACTGGCCACTCACCATTCTCCAAGGCCTACGGGTACGAAGTCATGCACCCACTAGAGGTAGCAATCTCCATGCGCTAGGGAGATACGTATGATCCGACCACAAATCACACTTTACTCCGAGAGTCTCTGTACCTCGTGGAGGAGCTCCGCGAAGCTTCTCTACTTCGGGTAGCGTCCTACCAACAGAAAGTAGCCAAATATTTTAACTCTAAAGTGACTGGTAGAAAATTTGGGGATGGATATTTAGTGTTTCAAATACTCTTCTTAGCCACCCGAGATCCTGGTGTTGGAGTGTTGGGCCCTAACTCGAAAGGTCCATACCAAGTCGAGAGCATTGTATGTCCAAGGACTTACAAACTTGCCCGACTAGGTGGGGAGTTGGTACCCCGCATTTGGAATGTTGAGCATCTCCCCGATATTACTAATGATATGAGCAATGTATTTTTCTTAAATCTTGTAATCATTTTGTAGGCTCCAAGCACAATTAATGGAAACCAAGTAGGCAAAACACGGTAGAGAATTTAAAAGAATATTCTTATATTTTAGTTCATTTTTTATTCTATTTGTACTGATCGTAGAGCACCCGCTCGCTGGCCTGGACAAGTGAACGCAGACTTTCCCTCCAATCACTTGGGGGGCATGGGGATAGGGCAGCCTCGCAGACTATAGTGTCTCATGGAGGATGACCTAGGAAACTAAGCTCATCACGAAGTGGAGTAATCCTAGTGTCAATACCCAAGGAATATAAAGATCTAGGGAACTAAACAACGTTTGGGGAAGCCCATGACTTGATGCTTGTAGCGCGAGAGCAAACTTGGGTTATCTTTTGAGGACTTTGAGCCCGATGAGCCATGACCAAGCTCTTAGATCTTGAGATGCGAATGGAAACCCAAGTCCTCTATACTCGGTCCTAAAGACCTAGGAAACTATGCTGGGCATGAACAGAGTAGGCTTAGTGTCACGAAAATTCGAAGATTAAAAATCATAGTAGCGCGAGGGAAAACTTAAGTTACCTCCCAAGGACATTGAGCCTGAGGAGCTATGACCAAGTCCTTGAAACTCGAAATGGGAATGGAAGCTTGAGTCACCTATACTCGGGCCCAAAACTTTGATTTGCCAAAACTTGAGCACCGTAAGGTTAATCCTTGCGCTGGGAGTCAAAGCCATGGGAAGCTAAACTAGTCGACAAGCAAACCAACGTAAATGTCATGGGACCCCGAAGCCAAGACATGGGAAAGATTCCAGCGTCAGAAAAAATACAAGTAATGTGAGGATTGACCTAAGGTATTCTCCCGAGGACTGCGCACATCGGAGGAGAGAAAACCAGGTCCTAATCCTCAAGATGTGAATGGAATCTCGAGTCATTTGTACTCGGGCATAGCCCCAAAATAATTATAACATCCCAAATTTCCTAATGTGACTTAGTGCCTGGATTAGGGGGCCGGGAGGCAATAACTGTGTTATTATGTGAATTATATTATAATATAATTATGCTTGCATGTTAGAAATATTAAATATGTGTATGGGGGCCAGTTTCTTATAAGAAGGGTATTTTGGTAATTTGACCACGTTCAGGGTATAAATGCAAATATGTGCTTGTGTAATTGATACCACATTATTATGTGGATATTATTATATTTTAATATAATGTTTGATTGATTAAATAAGTGTTACAAAAAGTGATTATTTAATCTAGTGGGGGAATGTTATATTATTTCATATAATATAATATTAGATTAAATAATGTGACAAAATGTGATTTGTTAAACCTTGTAACATATTATTGAGAGTCACAAAATTAGACACATGTGTGTGCCCAAATGTGACATATTTTGGAGTTACAAAATCAATTACAAATTTGTAACTCCCAAATATTACCCAATAATGTGTATATTATATGTTACACATTTGAGATTGGATTTCACAAAGTCATGATGATATATGACTGTTGGAGACATGTTTTTAACTCCCAATAGGTGTTTGGAGGTTACAAAATCATGTGGGAAAGGATTTGGGACGTTTTGGAATGTTTTGGAAAATTACTTTTTTGTGCTGAAAATGGCCTGTGGCCGCGGCCTGGGGGACAGAAGCCAGTGGCCACGGGCACTGAAAAGTCGTGGCCACGGCCAGTGAGGCTGACAGCCTATGTGAATTTTCATTTTTTTCCAAATTGAACGGTTCTAACATCCCAAATAACTCCCAAATCTCCATTTCATTCCATAAACATCCAATTAAACATTGGTAACATCCATGAGGGTTGGTGGAATTTGAAATTCAAAGGGGTATCTCAAACTCTATAAATAGGAGCCTAATGCTCACTTGTAAGACACACCATTTTTCATCCATAAAGTACTTGGCTGAAAAATACACCAAAAGGCTTGATAATTCCAGAGAGCTATTTCCTTGAGAGATCCCTTAGTGCTCAGAGAATAGGGGAAATAAGCTTTTGGACAAAGGTCTTGAACCTTGTTCAAGTTGGTGATCCCCACTACTCTACACTTTGGTTGAGTGTGAGAGTTTGTTTGTGTTTTCATTCTTTTGTTCTTCTTATTTACTTGTATTATTATAGTATTGAGTTTGTAATCTTCTTCTTCTACATCTTTCTATTTACTTGTATTTTGAGCAATTGAGTTGTAATATTTATTTAATCAATATTATCTTGTCCATTGTATTTTTGCATAGAGTTGTATTTGGTTTTTCCATATTTCCATTGAAGTATTAATATATATTCTCTAACAGATATACTAGATTTACTCGACGCGAGGTGATCCCGATGAGCAAGTGAGTGGAAAAGTCACAGCGGGTTTTTATACTCGGCTCGGGTTGAGCTTGGGGGTATTTTAGTAATTTAGTACATTACCGGGAATTAGTGGGTAATGGGAAACTATTGGTAATCATTTGAGAATATTGGAGGTAACGGGAATCAAAAGGACGTAAATTGTGGATAGCGGGGTTTGAGACAAAGGACAAAATTGCCCTTGTGAGCACTTGATGAATAGGCTAAGGTTAAGGGGCAAAATAGTCATTTCTGTCTAAGTATAGAGTTTGGTGGGCTGGGAATCTCTGCGATGGTTAAGGAAACTAAAGGAAAGAAGACTCAGTAGCTTACCCTTTCTCTCTCCCTCGTTTTCTCTGTTTTCATGAAGCTTTAGGATTTTTGAGGAAAAATTGGTGATCAAGCCTAGGAATCAAGGTGTTAGGCTTGGGGAACTAGAGGATTAGCTCAAGAGGATCAACATAGCAGAGGTAAGGTCTTTAATTAAGATTCAAGTATGAAGTAAGTTTAAAGTTTTGCATGTGTTGATAGGTGTGAGGATGAGTTTTGAGATTATTGGTGAGTTTTAATCTGGTAATTAGTTGGGTCTTGCTGCAGGAAAGGGTTGTGTTAGTTATGGGAATTGAGTTGGAAGATTGGGATAGAATTGGGTGGTTTTTTAGTTGGGTTCGGCTAAGGAAAAAACCCAGAAATTCTAGGTTTGAAGGGCTGGGCCGCGACCTTGTTCTTGGTATGCCGCGGTCCTATGGAGTAAGAAGGAGCCAGGAGGGCTCAGAGGCAGAGGTGGGCCGCCGCGCCTCAGAGGCGCGCCACGGCACGTGTTGGTTTTCCAGGGGGGCATGGGGACTTATTGCCCTAATGAGGTTTTTAGGTCGGAAACTTAACCTCTTGGGCTCGGGGTCGATTCTACTTCCTTGTTGAGTGGAATTCGACGACCCGGAGGCTAGGATTTGGTCTGGAAGCTTTTATTCTCCCGTTGTTGATGGAATTCCTTATTATGGTTGTGACTAGGTCTACGCTAAGGGCTCAAATCAGGGATCGTACTCAATGGGCATTGCTAGTAACTTGCATTCGGATCGAAGGTAAGAAAACTGCACCCATTATGTGAATGTGTGATTAGAGCTTAGTCAATGCTGAATACAGCTACGATTAAGGCTTGCATTCAGATAGCAGTGACATGTACATATGCAGTCCGCTCGACCACCACTACCGAGATGCTCAAGGGAACTAGGGTTAAACCCAACTTTTTCCACCTAGGTCAGCTTATTATGTAACTTGAGTGTTGTAACCAACTTTTAAACTGATGTTTTTGGGATCCCGTGTAAAGAACATGTTTTTAATTTAATGAAAATGGTTATGAGTTGACCAAAGGTTTTAATACCTAAACCTTTAGTGGCTTTATCATGCATTTAGTCCAAATGACTTGTTTAGCAAGTCCAGCACTGGTTTTAAACACACTTGGTGACAGACCCTAATTAGTAGGGCATTACCATAATCACCCTGGCAGTAAGAAACCTAAGTAATACAAGTGTTGACTCGAGATGTGAATAGAAATCTAACGTCACGAGGCTCGTCCTAAGGACATGAGACTCAGTTGCATGCTCCAGGGACTTCCACATGGAGGGGGTCTCAGTAGTTGTACTCGGGGGGCAGTGCCATTAGCCCTAAATAACATCACGGGGACAGCGCTCCCCAGGGCACGATTATCTCAGTACATTTGACCTCCTAGAGCCTGAGTTATTGGCACTTGAGGATACCGAATGGCATTAAATTTAATCACGAGGACTATGAGCCTAGGAAGAAACACTAAATGTCCTGAGTGTCAATTTTGAGATAGGAAACCTTGAACCCTATAATGCAAGACATCCTAAGGCCCAAGTTGTTGGGAATCGGAGGCGTAGGATCGTAAAATTTTCCATTTGACAAGGCGTTAAAGTTAATCCTAAGGACTTCGTGCGTGGGAGACAACACTAAACGCCAGAAGCCTCTAAACACTAAAAGGAATATCTTCATGCTCTAAGTATAATGGGTGGCCTAGACCCCGAGTTGTTGGGACTCGGGGAGATAGGACTGCGTTAAGTGTTCCCAATTTGACCGCACAAAAAGTAAATCCCAAGGACCACGGGTCTGGGGACAACACTAAGTGTAACGCCCTACTACCTTAGAGCCGTTACCAAGTGAGTTTTAAAAGAAACTTTGTGCAATGAACTCGCTAACCGAGGTTTTTAAAACAAAAGCGTGACTAAGCAAAAGTTAAGGCTGTAATCTTTAAAAATGCGTTGTTTCATTGAAAACTTCTAGTATTTAACATTTGGGATCCCAAAATAAGATTTGAAAACTATTTACAACTTAAAATAAGTTTACAGTTAATTAATTATTAAAATCATAGATTATTACAGCCATTTCTCGAATAAACCCCCAACCAAAGCAGTCGGGCAGGCCAAACATGTACGCGTCGCTTCACGCTCTCCGTACTCATGGCTGGTGGGCTCAATCTTTGCTCTTACCTGCAACACAGAGCACCCGTGAGCCGAAGCCCAGCAAGAAAACTCATACAGTATATAACATATGCGAATTATATAGTTAACATATCAGATTATCCACAGATAAACAAGTATTCCATCAAACTAAACAAACACGGCCATGTCGTCCCGGAGGCATTACCTAAGCCTAGGGTCTCGGTCCTCACCGTAAGGATATCCCCTGTATCCATTGGGTCCCACCCTGTCTACAAGCACTTCACGTGCTAAGTGTTACTTCCGGTCCCACTGCCGTTCTCAGCCTTTCGCCGTTCTTGGCTCCTTGCCGTTTCAGCTCTTTTGCCGTTCCCGGCTCCGTTGCCATTCCCGGCTCCTTTGCCATTCATTCTTACTATAATCACAAATAGCATAACTTAAATAACATTCAAACATATATCAATCCAATTAAGTCTGCACCCTAACATGTACTGCAATATAGGGTCGTGCCGTGATATCAATTCAATTAAGTCTGCACCCTAACATGTAATACAATATAAGGTCGTGCCCTGATATCAATTCAATTAAGTCTGCACCCTAACATGTAATGCAATATAAGGTCATGCCCTGCAATCACACTATGGGCCCATGCCCGGTCCTACGGGTGCTATAGTTTTGTTACCTGTCAATTTGATAGCTTTCATCACTTCACTCCTTGAGCACGATCCCACTTGAGCCTTAGCGCACACCTAAACACAGCCATAGGCCAAAGTCATCACACAAACCTCAAGTCTGAAAACCTAGCCTTGGGACCAATCCCGAGCCCCCCGGGAAGTCCTAGATCCACAAAACAAGATCGTGGAATCGAACCCTAGGTCAAAATCCCTTAAAAATAACCCAAAAACCCCTTTCTGGGAATAGGGTAGCGCTACAGCGCTCAAAAGAGGGCGCTATAGCGCTACAAGCAGAACCGCACCACCCCAGAAACAGGGCCTAGCGCTACAGCGCCCAAAGACTAGCGCTAGTTGCAGGCAGGCAACCCTCATTTTCTTTTTCTGCGATTTCTTTGAGCCAATCTCAACCCAAACTTCCCCAAATCTTTACCAAACTCAAAATCAAGCTTATAAACACTCTCCACTCATCCCAAGCATCCCAAATCCTCAAAACCCAAGCACATTCATCCCAAATCACAAAATTTACCATGATTAACCCTAAACCCAGAAATTCAGTCAAACAACAAAGTTAAAGGCTTAGAATTCATACCGTTGATGAAATTTCGACCTTGATTCAATTCCTAGACCTCCTTAGCTTGCTCTCCTCAAATCTTGCCCAGAAATTCCCCTAAAGTTCCCATCATTCAACTTAATTACACAACTTAAACCAGCCAAACCCAAAACTGAAAACTCTAAAAACTTACCTCAAAAGTTGATGTGTTCTTGCTAATCCCTTGACAAATCTTCAAGTCTACCTTAGGATCCTTGATGCTCAGCCTATCCTAGCTCTCCACTGAGCTTTGCTCCAAGAAATTTGAAGAGAAATGGTGCAAGAATCCACAAACCGCCCCATTTGGAAAAACCCCTCTGTTTTTCTCTCTTTTCTTTTCCTTCCTTTTTCTTTCTTTTCCACAGCCATCTCACTCTCTCTATCAATCCCACTAAGTATATAAAGCCTCAATAAACTTACCTCTAAGAAGCCAATTGACCAAAATTCCCTCCCTATTAATTCTAAACCCATTTGTCCATGTAGGGCCATTTTAGTCATTTTACCCAATTCCTGCTAATTCCTCAAGTGTCTCTAATATTTTCCCGTTGCTTCCCAATACCTGATAAATCACCAAATATGTATTCCTCATCATCAAAATTAATCTCAATACATTCTCTAAATTCCTGTTTATACCCCCAGGCCCGCCCCGAGCCGGGTATAAATTCTCGCCTGGATTATGTATTCCTAATCTGCTCTCTCTGGGATCGTCTCGAGTCACAAATCACAGATACCTCCACATCACAATGTGGTCTCAACAATCAGCACGTATCAATACAGTTATGCCCAAAATGGCCAAAATTACAATTATGCCCTTCTAACACAATCAGGCCCTACATGCATACTAATACACATATTCATGCATCTCAAATAGTCAAATAGTCATATAACATGCTTTAAATCATAACCATGCATTTTACTCATTAAAGTCACACATAAATCCCCATATGCCCTCCAGGCATACTAATCAAGGCCCTTAAGCCTTATTAGTGAATTTGGGTCGTTACACTAAGTGCCTAAGCATATCTAAAAACTAAGAGAAGTTGATAAAGACTAGAGCTACTAAGATCTGAGCGAAAGACCTGAGTCTAAGACTCGGGGCCCACAAAATGTGGGTGAGTTGAAGTTTCGGACTCTCGCGACATTACGACACGATGAGAGGCGTGAAAACCCAACTAAACTGGTGAGACCAAATTACATAATTATTATGTTTTAGCATGTTAATAAAAAGCAATAATGGTAAGAAAATTAGTGTAAGCTGCAGAGGTTAAAAGGTATTTACAATTGGGCTCGGGGGTGCGAGCATTTAATTGTCTGTGCCCTAGTAAACAAAGGCACACAGACCTACTTAAACAAAGGGAAATAAAATCACTTCATGCTCTCTCCTAGAGGAACTTTTGCCACCATCTCGATGATAGGATCCAGATCAGGAGTGTGGCTGGCCGCCATGGCATTCCTTTCCTAAGCTGTCTTGGCCTCCTTGGTACACAGATGCTCCCTGAGCATCATCCGCATATTGGGCTCCTCAGGGAATGATAGGTCCATGTCTTTGTTTCTTTGCCACACCACAAACATGGTATCATCATCCATCACATCAAGATCCCTCTCTAATTCCTCTGCTCAGAGCCTAAAGTTCTCGACACGAGATGTTGTGAGCGTAGCTTCTTCTCTGGCCTTAACAGCCTCCTCATGCACTCTGGCCAGCTCGGCGACTTGGACCAAGGACTCCTTGTGACTCAGTAGGAGTTCCTCCTGAACTGCTGTGAGCTCCGCTGACAGCTTTTCCTTGGCCTCCTCCACAGATCAGGTTTGGTTCGTGGCATCTTCCAGCAGCTTCATGGAGGTGTCCTTGAGGGATGATAGCTTAGACTGCTCTATGGCCAGCCGAATCTCCAATCTAAGCCACATGCCTTAAGATCCTCAAATTCCTTCTGAAGAAGCAAGTGCTCTGCCAGCGAGAGCGCAGTCTCCTTGAGTTGTGCTATTTCCTCCTGAAGCTCCTTCAGCTCAAAGGACCTCATGGTCACGATGTACCTGAGCCGCTGGTTAAAGGCTGCATTCTACACAAGAACAATATTCATTAGCTAAGTAAAAAACTAAGACAAGAAAAAGGGGAGTTAGAGGTATTTGAACCATACCCTCAGAGAGATGTGGCGCCCGGCAGCTATTAGCGAGATCTCTTTTTCACTGCCACAATGAGCGAAGCTATGGAAGGGCATGTCGTACAAGGACGCTACCATTCCCTGAAGTAGCATTGCAGCGAGTGGGTCATCCTCGCGTTGACTCTCCTCAAGAGTATAGCCTCATACTCCCCACAGCTAGAGGGATGTAGTGTCCCAAAATATTTACTTAGCTTGCTAGATAGTAGTAGTAGCTAGTATTAGTTAGTAGTATGTTAGTTACTGTGGATTTTGGTTCAAGTCGGGACTTAGTTGGAAACTCATAGCAACAGTTATGGATTTTATAAGTTTAACCTATAGTTTAAGAATATTAATTATAACATAAGGTCTGATTAATATTGCTTCTCCTAGATATATTATTTATTATAACCTAAGGTTTAGATAAAGCCAATAAGAGCATGACACTTGTCATGCTCATGATTATTAAGGAAATTAAGTATTTTGATGAATAGTTTTTGTACGCCCTGGTTTTCCCACAGGCTGATTAGCAGGCCGAGCTACGGACTAATCACGATTAGCCCATTAACATCCCCAAGATCGGAGCTCCCGTTTCGAGGTCGTACCTTCTTAGCTCGAGAAATCCCTGAGGACTCGCCAAGGTTGCCCAGGACTGGGGGAAGGAATTCGAAGGCCGAAGGTCAGGTCAGGGGAGCAGCTCGTGGCACGAGCTATGTATGGAGCTCTGACCCTCTGTAAAGTCAACACACGCAAGATAAACGTGCATATATCTGACATCACGTGTCCGATATCTCCCTTACTTCTTGGACACGCAGCAGGAACGTGCGTGTTCAGATATCCACGGCTGGGTTGGGCCGTGCGGCCCATTATCTCCTTACCTATCGATTTGACCATACTTATGTGTCAGGTTTAGGAATTAATCATGAATGTCACAGAGTTGATATGACAAATAATAAGGTCACGGGATGACCTCCTTACCAACTTCCAGGTGCCTTCTCCTATAAATATGGAGAACCTGGGAGTTGATAAGGGTTGGAAAAAATAGTCTCTGGATAGATATATGCTTTGTAACAAAATACCCAGAGTATATCAATAATATTGACTAGTGGAGTAGAAGGATTTTAACCTTTGAACCACTTAAAAACGTGTCTTGAGTCACCTAGTTCATTCTCTAAGATTCTATATCTGCGACGGTTCTATATTCAGCACTAATCCTTTTCTCTTCCTCTTTTAATTACCTGTTGGCGAAGAACCGCGTCAACAGTTTTAGTAAAAGAAAGATCTAGAAGCTCTAGAACCTTCCAGCAACTGTTAGGATCGTATTATGACTCAGTCAAAGCTGTTTATCCAATTAAAATTATGCTGAAAAAGTGCAAATACGTGTTTAATATATCTACGTATGCCGATATATCGCAGCTTAGGGGCTGATATATCGCCTAACAGAAGGTACGGAAAACACATCGACTTTGCACGAGCGATCGAACGAACTTCAAGAATATTGGGGGAGGCGATATATTGCCAAGGGTGGGCGATATATCGGCTCCATGGGTATAGTTTTGAAAGTTTGACTTTTTGAGTTTTAAAAATAACCTTAACCACTGAGACCTACCTTTGAACGATTTGGACCAAGTTCTGGGCGTCAGTTGAACGAAAATTCAAATCGTTTTCATTATATAATCATTTACTTATTCAAATTAAAAGGAGTTAGTTACACTTCTTGAACTCTGTAAATAGGACCTAGTACTCAACCATTTTCTTCATTCTTCAAGCATTTGATCAGAGCCTCCAAGGTGTTAGGTACACTTGGGTTTTGGGTTAAAGCTTTAACATTCTAAGCTTTTATAAACACTTGGGAAGTGAGAAATAGTGTGATTTCAGTATTGAGGTTTAGACCAATCCATAAGGTCATTCAAGGTATTCCTATTCCTTAAGTCTAGTTCTTTATAATTCTTTAGATTTCTTTAAGTTTCTTTTATTCAGATCCTAACTCTTATTATTGAGTCTTGATTAGGAATTTAAGTTCTTGAAACTTAAGGTCTTTCTTGGTAAGTTTCTTCTTGATGGTTTAGTTCCCATATTCATCTTTATTCTTAAAGATTCTCACCCTTTTTCTACTATTGGTTTATAGGACTTATGTTATGATATGTATATGTATAGTATGTTTTATAGTCCTTGGGCATATGACTTGTCTAGCTAGCAAGCCCCAATAATTTATGGGCATATGACTTGCTTTAGATAGCAAGCCCCACACAAATTTATGGGCATATGACTTGCTTAGTTAACAAGCCCCAAGAAGTATGATGGCCATTATAGTCCTATATGATATATGTTTTATTAGTCATATGTTTATAGTATATGTTTATGGCCTTATGTTTAGGATCTATGACTGTTAGTAGATTTTTCCTTGCTAGGCATTAGGCTCACTCTTTTATTTTTAGTTGGATGGAGGAAAATACATATGGAGGCGAAAGGATTCTTTGTAGCTTGGCTTGTGTGTTAGGGATGAATGGACTGAGTGGACTGTGTGTTGATCTTTTCAATTTTGTTTCTTTTGAAATTCCACATTTAGTTTTTGAACAATTAGTTTAAAGTTATGTTTATGTTTTACAAAAAATGGGTACCCATGCCATATTACATTTTAAATTTATAATTTTATGTTATTGATACAATATTTATTTTGGAGTTTTAATAAAGTTATGATTATTTCTTATGTCTCCTTCAAAAGTAGTAGTTAAGTCTAGTAGTTTTTAATGGTCCAAGGTCTTAGAAATAGTTGGGTCATTACAATTGGTATCAAAGAAACGGTCCATATGCATGAAGTTCTCCTTGATACACACGCTCAAGCTCCGAATCTAACCGCCAAGGTAAGTGCTTATGTTATAGTTATTATGTTTATGTGTTTAACCTTATGTTTTCAGTTAAGAATGGATGGAGCCTTAACCTATGCGGATATCCGAGCCATTAAGGCCTTGAAAAGAATTAGAGAGCCAAGAAATACAGTAGGAGTGCTAGAAAGAATCACTCGAAGATTACTCTTACTCCACCATGAGATAGGTCACCTCCAAACAACTAAACAAATCATGATGAGAGCTATGAGATATTATTTTCTCATCCTTAGGTTCACCTCTAAGATGGAATTCCAATTCTCAAATGAGCAAAAAAATAGAATCTTTACGAATCTTCCTAGAGGGAATTTTGAGGCTCACAATAATGATGATTACGAGGAGATAGATGATGATATGTTATATGAAGGGTCAGATGTAGAAGATCCTGATTTTTAGATTAGATTAGTTTCTTTCTTTCTTTTATTTATTATCTTAGCATTTATGATTGTATTAGTGAAAACTGTTTTTCCAAATAAATATCATTGTCATTTTTTAATGACATGTATGAGTTGGATTTTTTTACAATCATAATAAATAATAAATTTAATAAATAATGACCAAGTTCGGTGAGGGTGGATACAAATCAATGAACTGGGTTCTAGATTGAGAGTTAGGGGGCCATAGTAGTGGGAGTGATTTTACTGATCCCAGCCCTCCCTCAATATGGTTAACTTTGGAGCAACGAGGAGTTTCGAGTCTGAGAATTAAGTCATATAGAATGATTAGAAACACACTTAGAAAATAATAAAGATGGCTTATTTTTTTCTATGTATAGAAACACGCCCTAATTATAAAAAAAAAGGCTTATATAATTCTCTTCATAAGAAGTCATAATTAATAGGTCTGAGTTATGTTTGCTTAGATTAAGTTTTGTTTTAGAGCCTATTAGGGTAAGTGCTAACATGTTTTTCTCGACTGTTAGGACTCTTTTGAAGATGTCGCTCAGAAGGTCTGCACTTACCAATGTCAATGCGTTCAGCGTCGCACCTGATACTAATGAAGCCCCTCCAGTTCACAGAAGGGGAGAGCGTGCTACCACTGCTGTTGCTAACCGAAGTGCACCGCCGCCGCCAGTTGATAACACCGCAGAAATTGTCAGACTACGACATCAAGTGGAAGAATTATTACAGCAACATTGACAATAGACTCAGACTCAGCCTCCACCTCCACCTCAACCACAGCCTCAGCAAATGGCTCCAGCGCCATAACAAGTAGGTCCGTATGGGGGATGGCCAATGGAAAACTATGCACCATACCCTGCTCAGTACATGGAGCCAATCTACAAGCAGTTTTGTAAGCAACACACTCCAAAATTTGAAAGGACAATAGACCCCTTCGAGGCAAAAGAATAGCTCAGAAATGTAGAGCCAATCCTAGCACACATGAATCTCGGCAACGCAGACCGCATATCCTGTATTTCGTCTCTGCTTAAGAAGGATCCTAGAATATAGTGGGACTTAGTTCAGCAGACTCACGACGTCACCACCATGACATGGACAAGATTTGTGGAGTTGTTCCACTAGAAGTACTACAACTCGGCAGTCATCGCCACAAGGGTCGAGGAGTTCACTAGTTTGAAGCAGGCCAACTTGACGATAGCAAAGTATGCTTGGCAGTTCGACCGATTAGCTAAGTTTGCACCAGAGATGGTTCCAACTGACTTTTTGACTAAGTTCGTTAAAGGACTTAGACCAAAGATTGAGCTAGGGTTAAACTAGCAAATATGCCGATGTTCTAGAAACGGCTAGAGAAGTAGAAAGGATTTAGGCGAATGTTAGTAAGGAGGAAGCTAGTAAGCCTGAGCCTAAACAGCAAGGTCAACCTCAGAATGGTCGGAACAACAACCACAATAGCCATCAGCATAGCAACAATAGTAATGGTCAGAAGAGAAGGCATCTTGACAACAAGCAGTCCGGCAACGAGAAAATAGCACAAATGAACAATGGAGGTAGTAGGTCGGGTTATGTAGAATACCCGCAGTGATCTAAGTGCCAAAAGAAACATCCTGGTGAGTGCTGTGCAAACACTAAGGGATGCTATAATTGTGGTCAGGAAGGACATCGGAAGAGAGAATGTCCCCAACTCAAGCCAGAGGAGAAAAAAGACAATAAGATGATTTCTGTCAGATTCTTTGCCTTAACTCATGGAGAAGCTGATGCTAGCAATAAAGTCGTCACAGGTCAGATTCCTATCCTCAATAATGTATGTTCAGTATTATTTGATTTGGGAGCCACTCACTCGTATATCTCGTTAGGAATGATAGAGAAATTAGACAAACCTTATGAAATATTTAGAACTAGGTTTGTAACATAATTGCCTTTAGTTAAAGTAGTCTTATCATCACGGATCGTAAGAGGCATACCAATCAAAATTGAGGACGTAGAGCTAGAAGAAGACATGATAGAACTAGAGATCAAAGACTTCGACATGATACTGGGAATGGATTGGCTAGCAAGGCATGGCACAACCTTTGAATGCAGACGTAAGCAAGTAATGTTTGAGACTCCTCACGGTAAGAGACTATGCTTTATGGGAAAAGTTTTAGGGTTACGCACACCGCTTATTTCATCTCTCAAAGCTTAGAGGATGATAGAAAAAGGATGTCACACATTCTTAGCTAGCATCACAGATGTGGTAAAGGAAACAACACTAAAGGTTGGAGACATCTGCATCATAAAGGAATTTCCAGAAGTATTTCCTGACGATTTATCAGGGCTGCCACCGACTTAGGAAATTAACTTCACAATCGAACTAGTACCAGGAACCGAGCCTATTTCCAAGGCACCATACCGGATGGCACCTACCGAACTCAAGGAGTTAAAGATGTAGTTACAAGAACTCTTAGACATAGGTTTCATTAGACCAAGCCATTCACCATGGGGAGCATCAGTTCTATTTGTGAAGAAGAAGGACGAAAGTATGTGAATGTGTATAGATTACCGCAAGATGAATAAGGTAACGATTAAGAACAAGTACCTGCTACCCCGGATTGATGACTTGTTTGATCAACTCCGAGGAGCAACCGTGTTTTCAAAGATTGATCTATGGTCTGGGTATCATCAACTCAAGGTACGGGAATAGGATATTCCTAAGACAACTTTTAGAACTCGTTATGGACATTTGGTCTTACCAACGCTCCAGCCACATTCATGGATTTAATGAATAGGGTCTTCAAGGATTACTTGGAAAAATACGTCGTAGTATTCATCGACGATATTCTGGTATACTTGAAGGACGAAATCGAACACGAGGAACATTTAAGGATGACCTTGTTACGACTGAAGAAGGATCAACTTTATGAAAAGTTCAAGAAGTGTGAATTTTGGCTTTCGCAAGTAGCATTCCTCGGGCTCATTGTATCCAAGGAAGGAGTTGCTATAGACCCATCTAAGGTAGAGGCTGTGAAGGATTGGCCAAGACCAAAGAACGCGTCTGAGGTAAGAATTTTTATGGGACTATTAGGTTATTATCAGAGGTTTGTAGAGGGCTTTTCTAAGATAGCCACTCCGTACACTAACTGGACCCAGAAGCAGCAAAGATTCAACTGGACTGATAAGTGTGAAGAGAGCTTCCAGTTGCTTAAGGATAACCTCTACTCAGCACAAGTACTTTGTGTACCGACACCCAATGACAAGTTTGTAGTCTACTATGATGCGTCGAAGCAAGGGTTGGGTTGTGTGTTGATGCAAAATGACAAGGTAATAGCCTACGCCTCAAGGTAGCTGAAGGAATACGAGCAACGCTATCCAACGCATGATATGGAGTTGGCAGTGGTGGTCTTTGCGTTGAAAATATGGCACCATTGTCTTTATGGAGAACGGTGTGAGATTTATATAGACCACAAAAGTTTTAAGTATTTCTTCACTCAAAAAGAGCTCAACATGAGGCAATGCTGGTGGTTAGAATTAGTAAAGGATTATGACTGCGAAATCCTATACCACCCGGGAAAGGCAAGCGTAGTTGCTGATGCGCTAAGTAGAAAGAGTTATGGAAGTCTAGCAGCGATAGCTGGAATAGAAAAGCCTCTATAGCAGGAGCTGATCAATGCCGAAATAGAAATAGTCATTGGTAAACTGGCTAACTTGTCTATCGAGTCAAGTCTATTAGAAGATATACAGATTGGGCAAGGGCATGATGACACATTAGTAGCACATATGGATGCTGTTAAACAAGGCAAGGCCACATAATTCTCAATCTCAGGACAAAGGTTTTTGAGATATAAGGATTAGGTATGCATGACGAATGATCAAGGGACTAAGATGAAGATTTTAGAAGAAGCGCATAATACCCCATACTCAGTTCACCCAGGGTCGACGAAGATGACTCACGACCTTAAGGCGTTGTATTGGTGGCCGAGAATGAAGAAGGATAGAGCAGAGTCTGTGTCTAATTGTTTAGTATGCCAGCAAGTGAAAGCAGAACATCAGCGGCCTGATGGCTTATTTTAACCGCTTAGTATTCCAGAATGGAAATGGGATGACATATCTATGGATTTCATGACGGGATTGCCACGAACAAATAAGCAGCACAACTCAGCTTGGGTAGTAGTAGATAGACTAACCAAGTCAGCTCATTTCCTGCCTATTAAGACTACGTATACAACATATCAGTATGCAGACATTTATGTTCAAGAAATAGTAACACTGCATGGAATCCCTAAGACCATAGTGTCCGATAGAGGATTGGTGTTTACATCGAGATTTTGGGGAAGCTTGCAGCAAGCTATGGTTACCAAGTTAAGTCTTAGTATGACATTTCATCCTCAAACCAATGGTCATTCCGAAAGTACCATACAGATTTTAGAAGATATGTTGCACGCTTGTGTACTTGATTTATGAGGATCATAGAATAAGTATTTGCCACTGATAGAATTCTCCTACAACAATAGCTATCAGTCAACAATCGGGATGGCACCCTACGAGCTGCTTTATGGAAGAAGGTGTCGATCGCCTTTACATTGGGACGAGGTAGGAGAAAGGAAACTTCTTGGACCCGAAGCAGATAGAGAAGCTCGGGATGTAGTAGCGCTGATTAGGAAGCATATGCTCGCTGCTCAGAGCCGTCAGAAAAGTTATGCGGATGCCAAGAAGCATGATGTGGAATTCAAAGTTGGAGATCAAGTCTTCTTAAAGATATCTCCTATGAAAGGTGTGAAACGATACTGGAAGAAAGGCAAGCTTAGTCCCCGGTTTATAGGTCCTTTTGAGATATTGGGCAAAGTAGGAGCAGTTGCATATAGATTTTCCCTACCACCAGCTTTAGCAGATATCCACAATGTGTTCCACATCTCGATGCTACGTAGATATGTGTCAAACCCATCTCACATCCTCAAGTATGATACGATAGCACTTCGGAAAGACTTGAATTATGAGGAACGATCGGTTAGAATCCTAGATAGAGGGATGAAGGAATTACGGTCCAAGAGTATTCCGATAATCAAGGTCCTATGGAGTAATAGTTCTGAACGGGAGGTAACGTGGGAGTTGGAGGAGGACATGTTAGCCCGTTATTCAGAATTGTTTGGTAAGTAAATTTTAGGGACAAAATTCTTTTAAGTACGAGAGAATTGTAGTGTCCTAGAATAATTATTTTGCTAGCTAGATAGTAGTAGTAGTTAGTATTAGTTAGTAGTATGTTAGTTATCGTGGATTTTGGTTCAAGTCGGGACTTAATTGGAAACTCATAGCAACCGTTATGGATTTTATAAGTTTAACATATAGTTTAAGAATATTAATTATAACATAAGGTTTGATTAATATTGCTGCTCCTAGATATATTATTTATTATAACCTAAGGTTTAGATAAAGCCAATAAGAGCATGACACTTGTCATGCTCCTGATTAATTATAACATAAGTATTTTCATGAATAATTTTAATAAAAGAAAGATCTAGAAGCTCTAGAACCTTCCGGCAACTGTTAGGATCGTATTATGACTCAGACAAAGCTATTTATCCAATTCAAATTATGTTGAAAAAGTGCAAATACGTGTTTAATATATCTACGTATGCCGATATATCACAGCTTAGGGGCTGATATATCGCCTAATGGAAGATGTATACAGAAAACACGTCGACTTTGCACGAGCGATCGAACGAACCTCGGGAATGCTGGGGGAGGCAATATATCACCTAGGGTGGGCGATATATCGGCTCCATGGGTATAGTTTTGAAAGTTTGACTTTTTGAATTTTAAAAATAGCCTTAACCACTTAGACCTGCCTTTGAACGATTTTGAACGAGTTCTGGGCGTCAGTTGAACGAAAATTCAAATCCTTTTCATTTTATAATCATTTATTTATTCAAATTAAAAGGAGTTAGTTTCACTTCTTGAACTCTATAAATAGGACCTAGTACTCAGCCATTTTTTTCATTCTTCAAGCATTTGATCAGAGCCTCCAAGGTGTTAGTGTTACTATAGAGAGAGACACTTGGGTTTTTGGGTTAAAGCTTTAACATTCTAAGATTTTATGAACACTTGGGAAGTGAGAAATAGTGTGATTTCGGTATTGAGGTTTAGACCAATCCATAAGGTCTTTCAAGGTATTCCTATTCCTTATGTCCAGTTCTTTATAATTTTTTAGTTTTCTTTAAGTTTCTTTTATTCAAATCCTAACTCTTATTATTAATTCTTGATTAGGAATTTATGTTCTTGAAACTTAAGGTCTTTCTTGGTAAGTTTCTTCTTGATGGTTTAGTTCCCATATTCATCTTTATTCTTAATGATTCTCACCCTTTTTCTACTATTGGTTTATAAGAGTTTCTAAATTATGTTCTTGTTCCCAAATATCCCGGCTTTTGGTAAGGAAAATAGGATAGACTTTATGTGCTTTTATGTTATGTTCTATTTATGTTATGTTATGTTAAGCTTATGTTATGATATGTATATGTATAGTATTATTTATAGTCCTTAGGCATATGACTTGTCTAGCTAGCAATCTCCAATAATTTATGGGCATATGACTTGCTTAGATAGCAAGCCCCACAAAATTTATGGGCATATGACTTGCTTAGTTAACAAGCCCCAAGAAGTATGATGGCCATTATAGTCCTATATGATATATGTTTCATTAGTCATATGTTTATAGTATCTGCTTATAGCCTTATGTTTATGATCTATGATTGTTAGTAGATTTTTCCTTGTTGGGCATTAGGCTCACTCTTTTATTTTTAGTGTGATGCAGGAAAATAGATATGGAGGTGGAAGGATGCTTGGTAGCTTGGCTTGTGTGTTAAGGATGAATGGACTGAGTGGACTGCATGTCGATCTTTTCAATTTTGTTTCTTTTGAAATTCCGCATTTAGTTTTTGAACAATTAGTTTAAAGTTATGTTTATGTTTTACAAACAATGGGTACCCATGCCATATTACATTTTAAATTTATAATTTTATGTTATTGATACAATATTTATTTTGGAGTTTTAATAAAGTTATGATTATTTCTTATGACTCCTTCAAAAGTAGTACTTAAGTCTAGTAGTTTTTAATGGTCCAAGGTCATAGAAATAGTTTGGTCATTACAAGGGAGCAACTAGCCCCTGCAGTCTGTCTTCCAGCAGGTACTCCACGAGGACTATGAAATCCTCCTTGCCTTTGTAAAGACTGGAGTTGAAGTATTTGACTACCTTCCTGTGATTTTCCAGGTCTCCTCCCTCGAAGTATTCGAGAAAGACCACTAAGTGAGGTGCCCTGACCGAGGGATGGTTAGACACCCCAGATGGGATTTCTTTTCCCTTATGAGAAGGCCCTTCATCTTAAGGGGGGAGGCCTCGAGGTCAATGACCTCCTCTATAACCGTTGGCCCCGGAGGAGTGGCCAACAGGGCATCTCCCGGGACTGTGGGAGCCACAGGGGAGGACTGGCCATCGGGGCTAAAGGAATGAGTGTCGGGATACCTCTAGGTGTCTATTTGAGAGGGCTTTTTCACCCTCTATTGTTTCTACCTGACCATGTCGAACAATCCCATGTTTTTTGCGCAAAGAAACAGGAAAGATTACTCTTCGGAAGAAAATAAAGGAAGCTATATATACAAATAAACATGCGTGCAAGGCACAAAGTAAATTTCCTTGGGAGCCCCACCATAATAAGGCTCCTCTAAGTGGAGAATGGAATGGAAAAACTCACGAACGAGTCAGCCCATATCCTGTGTTGTGTTGGTGTCATATTGACAAAACCATATCGCGTGCATGGATGTCACCTCATCTAGACGCATGAGCCCTTGGGGTTGTTTCCTCCTCTTCAGATGGCATTGAAAAATGTTGATAAGATCTTGGTAGTCCGGGTCCTCCTCGTCGATCTAAAGATGCTTCAAAACTTGCCCGTACTCGAGGAGTGATGGTGATAATAAGGAGTGGTCGTGGCTAATTCCCTCCCCTACGTGATGGGCGTAGTTAACAACTATTCTGGATTTACCTTGTGGCATGGAGATTTCTTCGATCCCAACCTCGAGCTTGGCTACAAGCTCCTCGTCTTCTTTCGCATCTATGGCAGCTTGGATAGTGAGTACGCTCTCCATATGCTCCTCGTGGAGACAATGTTCATACTCGTATTGGGGCTTCGCCTCAATGTAATGCGTGTGGATCCTCGCCTCATTAAGTGATTTCTTTGAATCACAAAAGCCAATGAGAGTCATGGCGCTAATCCTTTGACCCTTCCGAAGCAGGTCGTACAGTCGAAGATTGGCCTCGGTGACGAAAAGACCGAGGTTCATATCTTCCTTGGGTAGTGCATTCAATTTATTAAACCTTTCATTATAGGCATCAAGGAAAGGAGTACGGTGAAAAGGACCTGAAAAGAAAATGGTTGAGACTAAGGAACAACTACAGGCGGAGGACTAATAAGTTGAATAACTCGAGAGGTGAAACTTACCAACCCTGTTGAAGTCCAGGAAGAGTCGATTTGGTCCGCGTAGGGATGTCACTTTCCAAGAAGAAGTGGTCCTTGTAGTCCCTCATGTGGTTCTCGCACGCGGCCTTGTTCTTCATCCCGAGGTGCGTATGGTTCATCAGTGTGTAGTATTTGTCTCGATCTTCCGTCCTCGGACACGGTCGAAAGCTTTAGATATAACATATCTCAATTGGACAAGGAACAGGCCAATTCTACCTCTTGTACAAAACATATATCTCGTCCAACACCTGATATCCATTAAGAGATAGCTGGAATGGAGCTATGCCGACGAGCTTCAACAATACGACATAGCACCGATGCAGTGGCAATGCTGCACTATCTTGGAGATGAGACACACTCCAAGCTCTGAGGCCATGGACACTTTTATGTGCCCTCTTGTCCTCCCGAGACAAGCACACCAATATCGCAATGTCAACCCCATGGTGGGTTACAATCCTGTCCAGAGCTCCTCTGTGTCTGAGCTTGTTGAGGATCACCTCTGCCTCGAGCCCATGGCGGCGACGTGTGTTTTGTCTTACAATATAAGGTTGGAGTTTGCCTCTTCCTCCAAGATTCTTTGTCAGAGAGGCCTTGTCACCGTTGAGGGATTATCTTTCCTCACTACGAGTGCCCAACTGCTCTCCGGCTGTTTCCTTTTCTCGGGGAGTCTTCCTACCTCTTGAGCCATATCCAATTTCTCGGCGTCGAATGCGTAGAATGACTGCTCATGTAATTGTTGAAGCTCCTCGGACATCTGAAATAAGAAACCAAGTAGTTAGTATCATAAACCAAAGAAAGATATGCCAAAGACGAGAACCCTTAAGACTACTGCTCAGGATGTTGAGAAGGATAACTTCTACGGGGCTGGGATGTCTTCGGGACCAAATGATGGTCACCAGAGAAGACCACTGAAAATTAAGGATATCACCAGAATCTAGTAATTTTCCAAATTCTGGTCAGATGTCCAGAAATGTGAAAGTCACATGCAGAGCTTGGGGGACCATTTAGATCATTTCTACCGTCAAAATGTGCCCAAAAAGACCTAAAAGATGTCAAAATGACCTCTAGGGTGCCAGTAATTCAATATCCTAAACATGAAACTTAAATCCTTAATAGATTTCAAAAGTAAACACGAAACCAGACAGAAGATAGAAATAAAATTTACTCGAGATGAAGCACTGGTAAGTGCTAAACCGAGTCCTGACTCTGAAAAACTGCTTGCTGCCTAACCAAAAGTACAATGATTCTCGCCAACCGTCTAGAGCATTGAGATCTCATAAAATGGGGGAATTTTGGGAAGTAGAGAGGTGAAGAAGAAGAAGAAAGAGTTTGAATGTTCTGGGATTTTCAATTTCAAATGCTAAAAATGATTTCTAAGAGGCGATTGTCGGGGCTTTATACTCGAACAACTTGGGGGGGGGGGGGGGGGGAAGCAGCTCCACCCTGACTGTTGATTACCTATGACATAGGCACTCGAGAATGATCCAATGGTCAGAGTCCAAAAGGCGTGGATCGTGATCATTAACATGGGGAAAGGATGCCTCGGATATGGAGTGAAAGGACACCTAGGATACAAATTAGATGTTTTGGGTAGTGGAGTGGACTCTTCATTGATGGCACTTATTGATGGGCCCAGCAATGGGGAGTCGACAGGTGTCACTACCTTTACCAGGAGCGATGCCATGAAGAGCCCAAGTGTCTCCTCCAGAAGACCTTTCAAAATTACTCCTCTCAGTCTAAGTGACCACTATTCGAGGACAAGTAAAGAATTGGGGGGAAAATGTTGTCCCTTTTTTCACCAGAGGACATGTGGCATTCATTATAGGAGCAATTAGGCTCCTCAAGCGCTAGTGAGGTTTTGTACTTTGGTTTGGCAAGACGTGGATGTCTCCAAGTTAGGCCATGCCCTGAGATCTGTCTACAACACGCATATGTCTCCAAGTAAGATCCTGCCCCGAGAACAATTTAGATGGTCCTTGCTCTCTTCATTCACCAATTCTGCAGGTCTAAGATTATTGTCCTTGGGCCCAGAGTATCTGCTAGGTGTCAGTTGTCGTAGCTGTGGCCCACTAGAGGATCATCTGACAACTTTTGGCAAGCCTCGATTAGTGGGGTCGATTTCATACCCTCGACAATCAACATTTCCCACAACGCCTCTTGACATGGGTGAACATGCGCCGTATCCTGACATTACTCCTCAACTCCAATTCCAGCATCCTCTTCCTCTTCATCATTGTCAACATCATTATCATTACGACGCGAACTTTTTTTTCTTCGCATAGTTGGTGGAGGTGTGAGTGATGGGGTGGAAAGTTTAAAACCTTGGCGATAGTGATTGGAGCCATTTCTTTGCGGATAATGTCCCTATCAAGAGCCTGCACATCCCAAGTCTCACATAAATCCGTTATCAAGGATCCATGACCTAAACCTCCCATAGTAGTTAACCGAAAAAATATCACAAATGCTCATACGAATCACTCGGTCAATATCAATCGAGAAACCTTTCAAAATGGCATAAACCAACAAGATATGATCTTTGCAAATATCTGAGAAACAGGTGGAAGGCAACAATCGAGCACTCACAAAATACGTCCAAGCACGAGCTACTGGGTTTAACTGATATCTCCACATGTGCTTGGCCACACCTTGTGAAAAAGTTAAACGAGCACCCGACATGCCTATTGTTTCAGCAATTTCAACAAAATGAACCTCATTAAAATGGACAAACTGATCATACTCATCATAAATTGCACGTAGAGATGGCAACCCATACAAGGCATTTATGGTTTGTATGTGACAAGGGACTCCCTTGCCTCTACCAAAAACATCTTGTTGTGCACCTTGTTCCGGGAAATTAGCGTGAAATTCATAGACTAAGTAAGAGTTAGCCTTAGTCATTTTCTTACCCACAAAATCTTGCCATTTTCTCTGCTCAAATTTATGTCCTAATGCTTTCATAAGTGGGGTTGTTCACATAGGGCTGGTCTTGGTATTCCATACCCCGCTCTAGAACCAAAGAGCGCTCACATAAACATTTATACAAATCAAATGCCTTTTTATTGACAAATTTGTGAGCATCAAATTAATTTTGTTGTGTAGGTTGCGGTTGAGGAGTATTTCTAGAGGATGAGGCTTTGGATGATTGGGGTTGGTTTCTTTTCAGACCCATGATAATAATCTTCTCTAAAACTCAACTTTTCTATCAAAAATATGGCAACACTTCCCCTTATTTTTTTCACTATCCCAATTTTTCAAAACAACACAAATTTCTCAAAAATCACTACACAATCACCACAAAGTCCCTGCCCCTCCCAATTAAGAAATTAACTCAAAATCAAAAGCTTGATTCTTAACAAAAATTTTTGAAGGCCACTTACTTGTACAGAAAAGTACTCCAAGTCTACAATGAGCCCACATTACCCCAAGAACCATCTTGAATGGAGAATTCCCTTCCAATTTCTACCTAGATTTGGATTGGGAGAAATAGGTGATGTTTGGGGAGATTTTAGGGGTAAAAGTTTGATGGGTGAAGATTCAAGGAAATTGAAATGGAGAATAGTTGATTAATTTGTGAGAGTGGAAGGTAGAAAATGTTGAAAATGGGGGTATGGGTTATATTGTATAGAGAGAATGGGAGAAAATGGTGAAAATTTTGGGGGCTTTTGGCCTTAAAAACCATATGTTGTTGAAGTTGCGATGCGACTTATGTCTCTGGGCGCCGCGACCCATGTTTTTTTTCTGGACAAAATTAACGCCAAGAGTCACGGCTCTCTTCCTCTGTGTCGTGGCCCATGTGATCTAGCCAAAAATCCAATGGCCTCTGGAAGTCCCCTAGCCGCGGTGCTTCATACCTGCGTCGCAGCTCAAAATGCTTCGAAAACAAAGGGGCCGCGGCTAAAAAAAAGGGCGTCGTGACTCAAAAAATGAGTGTCGCGGCTCGAAATCCCCACAGTAACTCTTTCCACGGCACACAATTTACAAGATTAATTCCAAAACAAAAAATTAAAATTGTTCAAAAATAAAACAAAAACAAAAAATAAATTCTAGTAAACCAATTAAATGATTGGGCTGCCTCCCAATATCGCTTTGTTTAACGTCATTAGTTGGACTTTTCCTTCACTTCAGACTGACTTCAACATGATGATAGACTTGGCTTGATCAACGTGACCACCCAAGTATGACTTCACTCGTTGACCATTTACCTTAAAAGTCTCATTATTTTTGTTCAGTAATTCCACCGCTCCATAAGGAAATACTCTTACTACAGTATAAGTTCTGGACCATCTTGACTTCATCTTTCCTGGGAATAGCTTCAACCTAGAATTGAACAATAACACTTGCTTCCCAGGTTGAAACTCCTTGCGAACAAGATTTTTATCATGCCAAGCTTTAGTATACTCTTTATAGATCTTAGCGTTCTCATAGGCCTCGTCACGAAACTCCTCCATCTCATTCAGCTCCAAGGACCTATATTGTCTTGCTGATGTGGCATCCATATTCAAATCCATCGTTACCCAGTATGCTCTATGTTCTGATTCCACATGTAGATGACAAGCTTTTCCAAAAACTAAGCGGTGGGGTGAAATGCCAATAAGTGTCTTGTATGCTGTCATGTATGCCCATAATGCATAATCTAGCTTCTTAGACCAGTCTCTTCTTAATCTGTTGTCTGTCTTCTCAAGGATACTTTTTATTTCTCTATTGGATAGTTCTGCTTGACCATTGGTTTGAGCATGGTATGCCGAAGCGATTCCATGACTAACACCATAACAAGCAAGCAAGGCATCCATCATCTTGTTACAAAAATGGTTGCCTTCGTCACGTATTAAAGCCCTAGGCATGCCAAAATGAGTGAATATATGCTTGTGCAAGAAATTAAATACCACCTTGTTGTCATTTGTAGGTGTTGCTGCTTCCACCCATTTAAATACATAATCCCCCGCTAGCAGGATGTACTTGTCATTGTAAGATGATGGATAAGGACCCATAAAATCGATACCACATACATCAAATAATTCCACCTCAAGAATCCCATGTAAAGGCATCTCATCTCCTTAAAATACTGCCAACTCGTTGGCATCGATCACAAGCTTTCACAAAGTTATTTGCATCCTTCCACAACATAGGCCAATGGAAACCACACTATAATACCTTTGCAGCTGTCCTTGTTACTCTGAAATGACCACCACAATGGAAAGTATGACAATGAGTCAAAATCGACACCATCTCATCTTCAGGCACACAACTAAGAATAATGTGATATGCGCAATGCTTGTATAAGATGGGCTCTTCCCAATAATAATGCTTCACCTCATAATAGAATCTCTTGAGTTGCTGCCTTAATTTCTCTGGAGGTACAACTTTTGCTTCCAAAAAGTAGACATAATATGAATACCATGGTGTCACTAGATTTTCACTTACCCGAAATAGTTGCTCAAAGGGGAAATGATTATTTATTTGTACTTCTTTGGAATTTTGACTTTCCTCTATCTCAAGCCTGGACAAATGATTTGCTACAAGATTCTCTGGGCCTTTTTTATCCCGAATCTCCATGTCAAACTGTTGAAGTAATAATACCCATCTAATGAGACAGGGCTTGGCATCTTTCTTAGTCATCAAATACTTAATCACAGAATGGTCCGTATAGATAATCACCTTATTACCAATCAGGTATGGTCTGAACTTATCACATGCAAACACTATAGCGAGAAGTTATTATTTGGTAGTAGCATAATCTAGTTGAGCGTCGTTCAAAGTTTAGCATATTGTTTGAAATACCTTCTCAACTCTCTGCCCCAAAAATGCCCCCACTGCATAATCGCTTGCATCACACATTAATTTGAATGGTAAGTCCCTGTTTGTGTAACAACTATAGGTGTTGTAGTTAACTTTTCTTTAAGTATCTTAAAGGCATGTATACATTAATCATTAAAGTCAAACGAGACCCCGTTCATTAACAAGGTTGACAGAGGTTTTGACACCTTTGATAAATATTTTATGAATCTTCTCTAAAATCTAGCATGCCAATTAAAACTTCTAACTCCTTTCATAGATACTGGAGGTGGTAAATTCTCTATAGTAGAGATTTTTGCTCAATCCACTTCGATACCCTTACTAAAGATCTTGTGTCCTAGTACAATCCCCTCATTCACCATGAAATGGCACTTCTCACAATTCAGAACCAGATTAGATTCCTCACACCTGTGCAACACTGCCTCTAATTGCTTCAAACATTCATAAAACGAGGGCCCAAACACTGAAAATTCATCCATAAAAATCTCGATACTTTTCTCCACCATGCCAGAGAATATTTCCATCATACACTGTTGGAAGGTAGCAGGGGCATTGCAGATCCCAAATGGCATTCTCCTGAAAGCAAATGTGCCATATGGACATGTAAAAATAATCTTCTCTTGGTCCTCTGGTGCAATAGAAATCTGATGGTACCCTGAATAACCATCCAGAAAGCAGTAGTAGCTATGGCCCGCTAGCCTATCAAGCATCTGATCCAGAAAATGCAAAGGAAAATGACCCTTCCTTGTTGCCTTATTCATCTTGCATATTCTCCATCATGTCATAGTTCTAGTCGGGATAAGCTCATTATTGTCATTCTTCACCATAGTCATACCACCCTTCTTTGGCACCACTTGCATTGGGCTCAACCATGCACTATCAGAAATTAGATAAACCACACCCTTTTCTAACCATTTGAGAATCTATTTCCTTACCACCTCCTTCATAGTTGGGTTAAATATCCTTTGGGCTTCAATAGTTGACTTGCTATCTTCTTCCATAAGAATTATAAGCATCACTATTGAAGGACTTATCCCTCTAATGTCTGCTAATGTCCACAAAATAGCCAGTTTATGAGCCCTCAAAACTCTCAACAATTTTTTCATCTCCACACTAGAAAGACACGAGGACACAATCATTGGCAAGGTTTCATTCTCACCCAAATAAGCATAACAACGGTGGTCTAGCAATGGCTTTAACTCTAACACCTGTGGCTTTTCAATAGAAGGCAATGGTCTTTCAGGCCCTTGTCCCAACTCTTCATATTTCTTTCGATAGTATGGCTCATAAGAATTTACCCACTTGACATAATCCATGACCTCAGCATCATCAGAATCATCCTCCTCAAGCTGAGTCAAAACCACCTCAAGAGCATCGTTTCTCACATTCGTTTCAGAAACCGTCTCTTCTATCACATCAATAGAGTAACAACTGTCACTTTCTCTAGGATACGTCATTGCCTTGAACACATTAAAAACCACTTCTTGACCCTGAACTCAGAGCCTCAACTCACCTTTCTGAACATCAATAAGCGCTTGCCCCATGGCCAAGAATGGTCTTCCAAGAATAATTGGGACATCAGTATCCTCTTCCATGTCTAGAACAATGAAGTCTGCTAGAAAAATGAACCTATCTACCTTCACTAACACATCTTCATTAATAGCCCTTGGATGCTTCACTGACTGATCTGCTAACTGTAGAGTCACTATTGTAGGCCTTGCTTCACCCAAACCAAGCCGACAAAAAATAGGTAAGGGCATCAGGTTTATACTCGCCCCTAAATCACATAGAGCATGTTTGTACTCTAAGCTTTTGGGGAAGTTTTCTTTGCAAAATGGCACTGCACTCTTCAGTTAAAGCCACAGTTTAATAATCCTCCATCTTTCTGTTCTTCATCAAAATCTACTTCATGAATTTCACATAATTGGGCATCTATTCTAATGCTTCAGCGAAGGGAATGTTGATATGCAACTTTTTAAAGACCTCCAAAATCTTGGAAAACTTTTATCAAGAGAATTTTTCCAAAGCCTTCGAGGGTATGGAATCTTGACATGTGTTTCAACCTTCACTGGTGTGTTCTTGCCAATAACAGGTTGGTCTTCAGTAACCCCCTGTTCAACCTTTTCAGTTTTTTCCCCCACATCTTCATTCAAATCAACTGACTGTTGTAACCTAGGCTGATCAACTTGCTTCCCACTTCTCAAAGTTATTGCCTGACAGTGCTCCTTACGATTCATCATAGTATTTCTAGGCAAGTTCCCATGAGGCCTATAATTCAACATGTTTGCTAACAGACCCAGTTGTGTTTCCAGATTCTGAATAGAGGACCTAGTTTCTGTCATGAACTGAGTTTGGGTATTTGTAAGAGTCAACAATGCAACTTGCAATTCATTTGGCTTATCTTTAGGCGTTGGTGGTCTGAACTGTTGAGAAGTTGATTCTTGAGGCATAGATTTTTGTTGTTGCATGTTTTGACGCATATATAATGGCATATTCTGTTGATACTGACCCTGAAGTTGTGGGTGTTTCCTCTGATTATTTCTCCAAGAGAATTTAGGATGATTCCTCCACCTAGGATTAAAATAGTCGGAGAAGGGTTATTATACTGCCTCTTAAAGTTCCCCACCGCTTGAACCTCAGCTTGGTCCATAGGAACATTGTTCTGAGGGTCAATTGTAGTGCATTGATCAAAAGGATGAGGACCCCCTCAAATTTCACACCCAATGTGCATTTGAATAACATTGGCTGATATAGTGGTTTGCTACAACTACTTAGTTAATAAAGCTACTTGAGCAGTAAAAGTAGTGATAGCATCAAGCTCATGAACCCCAAACCCTTTTCTGTTATTGGTGGCTCTCTCTTCCAACTACTGGTGATTATTCATCGCTGTATCCTCTAGCAACTCATGTGCTTTAGTATCACTCTTGCTCGTAAATGCCCCACCAACTGTAGCATAAATAATCGTACATGTAGTACCACACAACCCATTGTAAAAATTATGGACTAACATCCACTTCTCAATCCCATAGTGGGGACATTGCCTTTGCAGCTCCTTTAATCTTTCCCATGCATCGTAAAGAAATTCCCCACCTAGCTGATAAAAATTATTAATTTCACCCCTCAACTTCGCAGCCTTGGATGGGGGAAGGAACTTGGGCAGGAACTTTTGAGCTAAATCTTGCCAAATAGTGATAGAATTGGACTGAAGAGAGTTCAACCAGCTCTTAGCTTGATCCCGCAGTCAAAATGGGAATAGCCTCAACCTGATTGCATCATCACTGACCCCACTATATTTGAATGTTTCACATAGCTCTAGAAAATTTGTTATGTGCATATGAGGATCTTCTGTGGGGAGTCCACCAAACTGAACTGTGAACTGGACCATTTAAAAATTGCTGGCTTTATTTCAAAATTGTTTGCAGCAACCACCGGTGGTCTAATACACGAATGTACTCCTGTAACAGTAAGGAGTACATAATCTCTGAGTGTTCATGCATTTTGGCTCTGAGCGACATAGCACCTACATTAACATTAGGTTCATCATCTCTAACATCACCCATACTGATTTATTCCCTTTTCTTTCTTTGGTTCTGCTTACAAGTTTTATCTATCTCAAGATTTATATGAACTAACCTGTCAGCTCTCCTTCTACTGCGCATATAACAATAGTACCTAAAATGGAGATCACAAAATGCACACAAACTGAACTGGAAAGTTGATCAAGTAACAAACCAAATTAGAAATATAATTAACTATTTTGATATTGATAATATTTCAGTCCCCAATAATGGTGCCAAAAACTTGTTGCGAAATATAAGCTACGCAAGTATACGTAATCACAATTTGTTATAAATCCCGGTAAGAATGAGTATCGTCCCACGAAGACTAATTTATCAATTACCAAATAATTAATTTCTAGTTTCTATTTGGCTAACGAATTTTAATTTGTAAAGTTTAAAATGAAGAAAGCATAAACAAATGTAAATTGAAAAAAAAAACAAACAAAAAGAACACGAGTTTAACACTAGAAATAAAGAAACAAAAGAGCATTAATTCAATAAATAGTGAATTAGGGAATTTAATCTCCTCTTCTATCCACTCTACTATTTTATTAATGCTTGATTTCACAATCACTCTTCTTATTAAGACAACAACTTTACAAAAGCATTTTATATTCAGATTAAGATATATAAAATTCGACCTAGATATGAATTTTCTATATTTCTATGATAAACTCACATATAAGAAGCATTAAGATCAAAAACTTAAAAACTACATAAATTATATTGATACTCTCGCTCAATATTTAAATTTATGTCCAATCAATTGTAGCATGTTTAAATCTCACCTTTCAGATTTTGACTCAAACTCATATGGATTATGTAAAAGATGGCCAATCATTCACATATAATAAACACAAATTGAAATGATCTTAAAGAAGAAGAAAGAAATATAAACTTTGCATTAAATCATAGTAAAGTTTCAAGAGATTCAATTAAAAACCCTAAAAATAAAATTAGTTCATCAACATGGCAAAGAAATCCATAATACTAGAGTTTCACATAAATAAAATTAAAGAAAAAGAACTGTAGATTCAATCTCTGAAATTGCTCCCAAAATATTCTCTTTGCCTCCTCTGATAAAAAACCAGCCTCTTGCCTCCTTCCTTGTTTTCTATCCCCCATTCTCTTTTTCCAAAACGTTTTCTGAAAACTCTTTCACCCTAACTTTTCCTGTGAAAAGTCACAGTTGCTCTTATTTTCAAAACGCGTACGAACACAAGCGTCGTGACTTAGCTTTCATTTGCCACGACCCTAGCACGAGAGCCCCAATCGAGGAGCCTCTGACTTCAATGGCGTTGTGGCCCAACATTATTGTGCCGCGACTCAAAAGGATACCGTCGTGGCTCAAAATCCAGAGGTATAAAAAAATTTCTGAATAAGCCAGCGCCACGACCCACCTTCAAGAGTCACGACTCAAAATTGCCCCTTTGAAAAAAAAACATTTTAAGCTTCCTTGCGACCCTCGATCTCTTCTAAAGTGCCCCAACACGACCAAATACCATTTAACGCAAGAAATATGTCATTTATCTTCTAAGTATCCCTTAGTTACACCACATCCACACCAACCCTTTCGTAATAACTAAAACCTAAAATCACAAAAAGCACAAGCATAATTCTGCACAAAAACAACCTAAAAGATTAAAAACACACACCTAAAACCTACTCTAAAATAGTACTAAAATAGACTTATCAAGCAGCCTCCTCCCGGGGAGATGGAGGTCCAAGAGGTTCAAGAGGAACGAGAGTCCAACGAATTGTACCCCATGGTTGAGAAGAATGGGTTGTTGAGGCCATGAAGGAGGCTAAGAAGATCATCCTAGACGCCTCCAATCCTGATAGAAAGACTAAAGTAGGGACTAACCTTAAGGTGGAGGTCTGAGATGCTTTGGTAAGCTTTCTCTTTAAGAACCAGAATGTCTTTGCCTGGTCCTACTCTGACATGATGGACATTGAGCATGATATCATATGACACGCCTTGAACATTGATCCAAATGTTTCCCGGTGCAATAAAAGTGGAAGACAATTAATTCAACTAGAGCAGAGGCCTTAAAGGCAGAAGTCGACAAACTTCTCACCAACAGTTTCATTCGAGAAGCCCAATACCTGAAGTGGTTGTCAAACCCGATCCTGGTGCCTAAGCTAAATGGCACCTGGAGAACATGTATAGACTTCTTCAATCTTAACAAGGCTTGCCCAAATGATTGATTTATGTTGCCCAAGATTGATTAGATGGTCGACGCTACATCCGGGTATGAGCTTTTTTCCTTCATGGATGCATACTCGGGGTACAGCCAAATATCCATGCATGTCGCAAAGCAAGAACACAACAACTTCAAAATAAACAAAGGTGTCTGCTGGTACAAGGTGATGCCCTTTGGCCTCAAGAATGTTGGTGCCCACATGGAGAACATGCTGGTGAAGTCGAGAAGATCCCCCGACCACGTGAAAGATCTGGCAGGAGTATTATCAGTTCTTTGCAAGTTTGGGATGAAATTGAATCCCCATAAATGTACTTTTGGTGTAGCCTCTGGGAAGTTCCTGGGATTCGTTGTTAGCGCCCGAGGAAAAGAGCCTAACCCCAAGAAGATAAAGTCTTTGATAGATATTCCATCCCCCAGAAAGCACAAGGATGTGCGGAGCTTAATTGTTGTTTCGTCTCAAAGGCGACCGATAAGTGTGTTCCTTTCTTCAACACCCTCTGGGAGGTCAAAGATTCGAATTGACAGATGAGTGAGAATAGGCATTCCATCAATTAAAGGATCACATGGCCAATCCCCCAATTTTTTTGAAGCCCATAGACGGGGAATCTGTCCTCCTCTATATGGCTATCTCTGAGAACACCATTAGTGTTGCCTTGGTCCGCGAGGAAGGTTGTGTCCAACATCCTGTTTATTATATGAGCAAGTAGCTCCTTGGAGCAGAGTCCAAATATTCGCGTATGGACAAGCTAACATTTTTCCTAATGATGGCTTCGAGGAAGCTAAGGCCTTACTTCTAGGCGCATCCCATCAAGGTCCTCACCAACCAGCCCTTAAGGAAAGTCCTTCAGAAGCTGGAATCCTCCGGCAGACTCCTCAAGTGGGCGGTCGAACTGAGTCAGTTCGACATCACTTATCACTTGAGGAATTCCATAAAGGGACAGGCAATAGTGGATTTCAATTCCGAGTGCACGGGAACACATGAGTGACCCAGGGAGGCCGCGAGGGATGGGCCCATATGGGTCCTCCAATGAGAATGGGGTCGGAGCAGGCATCATCCCAGTATCCCCCGAGGGCCACAGGGTTCACATCACTTTAAGGTTCGACTTTGGCGCCTCAAAGACCGAATGTGAGTACGAGGCACTCATTGCTAGTCTCTTAGTAGCCCTAGAACTAAAAGTTGAAGGCCTTGAGATATTAAGCGATTCTTAACTCGTGATAAATTAAGTCCTCAGAGAGTATCATGCTCGGGGAACAAGGATGGCCGCATATTTGGCTAAGGCCCAGGAAATGCTACATAACTTCAAAAGGTTTACCTTCTGAAAAGTGCCAAGGGAACAGAATTCCAATGTTGATGTCCTAGCCAAGATTGGAACCACTAAGAATGCTAAGTTGATTAATGTGGTCCCTATTGACCACTTGGTAGAAGCAGTCCAACCTCAAGACAGTTGGATGGAACCAATAGTGAAGTATCTAGTCTCTAGAGAGTTACGTAGGACAAGAAAGCAGCTCGGAAGCTGCTTTATGAGGCGCCTCGATGCGTGATCATGGACAGTAAGCTATACAGGCAAGGATCTTCATTACCATTACTCCAGTGTGTGTCCAAACAAGAAGTCAGCCTCATTCTCTAAGAAGTGCATGAGGGCTTTTTTGGGTGTATAAAATGATGAATGAATTGTATATTTTATTCATGTAAATAACACATATTTATACAATATTAGAGAAACTAAACTAGGAAAGTACGAGAGAACTTAGGAAACTAAATAATTACAATTGACCTTAATTTCTAGCTAATTTACAGCTCATATATTCTAACACTCCCCCTCAAGATGGAGCATAAATGTTAAGTATGCCCAACTTGTTACAAAGATAATCAACCTGCACCCCATTCAAGGCCTTTGTGAAAATGTCTCCTAATTGTTCTCCAGTCTTCACATATTCTGTGGAGATCAAGCCTTGTTGAATTTTCTCATGATCAAAATGACAATCAATCTCAATGTGCTTAGTTCGCTCATGGAACATAGGATTTGAGGAAATATGAAGAGCTTATTGATTATCACACCACAATTTTGCTAGTACTAAAGTCTTAAATCCTACTTCAGTCAAAAGCTGATATATCCACATTATCTAACACACAGACTGTGCCCTAGCCCTATATTCTGATTCTGCACTAGATCTAGACACAACATTTTGCTTCTTACTTTTCCAAGAGACCAAATTTCCCCCAACAAAGACACAATAACCCAAAGTGGATCTTCTATCTACCTTGGAACCTGCTTTATCTGCATCTGAGAAACACTCAATCTGAGTGTGCCCATGATCCGTGAAATAATACCTCGTCCTGGTGCTCCTTTTAAGTAGCACAAAATTTGCTCTAATGCCGCCCAATAATGAATTGTTGGAGATGACATAAGCTGACTGACAACACTAACTGAGAATGCAATGTTTAGACGAGTCACGGTAAGATAATTCAACTTTCCAACCAATCTGCGATATTTCTCAGGGTCTTCAAATGGTTCCCCATCACTCATAAGGTACACAACAGGATTCATTGGAGTACTACAAGGTTTTGCTCCCAATTTTCCTGTCTCAGTTAACAAATCAAGTACATATCTCCTTTGAGATAGAAAAATACCTTGTTTACTTCGAGTGACTTCTACTGCCAAGAAATACTTGAGCACCCCCAAATCCTTCGTGTGAAACTAGGTATGAATGAAAGATTTAAGGGATGAGATACCTCTAGTATCATTTCCAGTAATAACAATGTCATCCACATACACAACTAACAAAATAATACCTGCAGGTGATCTTTTATAGAACACAGAATGGACTGATTTACTTTTCAACATACTGAATTTCTCAACAGCCTGACTAAATTTACCAAACTAAGCACGAGGACTTTGTTTCAAGCCATATAAAGATTTGTGAAGAAGACATACTCGCCCTGACTCCCCCTGAGCAAAAACCCAGGAGGTTGCTCCATATACAACTCTTCTTGAAGATCTCCATGAAGAAAAGCATTTTTTGATATCAAACTGATGCAATAGCCAATGATGAGTAGCTGCCATGGAAATAAACAGCCGAACAGATGTCAGTTTAGCAACAGGAGAAAAAGTATCACAATAGTCCACTCCATAGGTTTGAGCATAACCCTTAGCAACAAGATGAGCCTTCAAACGAGCAATTGATCCATCTAGATTGACCCTAACCGTGAATACCCATTTGCACCCTATGGCCCATTTTCCTGAAGGTAAATCAACCAAGTCCTAAGTACCATTCACATCTAAGGCATTCATCTCTTCTATCATTGCATCATGCCAACCAGGATGAGATATGGCTTCACGAACAGTTTTAGGAATCAAGAGAAGCAAGTAAGGAGCAAGAAGAAGAAGGTAAATGATTATAAGAAACAAAAGAAGAAATAGGATAAGTGCACTAGCATTTACCTTTACAAAGTGCAATGGGAAGATCATCACCGCTTGGGTCTGGATCTGATGATGAAGAAGCAGGTTCTGGACATGAAATTGGAGGTGGATACCTGGAGTACACTTTAATATGTGGCCTTGGCATGTCAGGAGCTGTGATCGAGGCAGGTGGAGGATCAGGAGACTCGTCAGAACATGTGCCAGGGGCAGAAGATGTGATAGAATATACCAAAAAATCATCATCCTCCCCCTGACGAGTAGGAGTAGATAAAGACGGAAGATAGGGTGTGTTTTCCACGAAATTAACAGCAATAGAAACAAGATATTTGTTAAGATCAAGGCAATAACACCTATACCCTTTCTAAAGATGAGAATAGCCAATAAAGACAAACTTTAATGACTTAGGATCTAATTTGGTGACATGTGGATGAACATTCTGAGCAAAGCAAACACTGCCAAATATCCGAGGAGCAACTGAAAACAATGACTTACTAGGAAAAATAATTTTATAAGGGATCTCACCATTAAGAACAAAGGATAGCATGCGATTGATAAGAAACCATGTTGTGAAAAAAACATCGGCCCAAAAATGTTTAGGAACATGCATTTGGAACAAGAGGGCTCGTGCAGTTTCAAGAAGGTGTCTATTTTTACATTTTACGACACCATTTTGGGATGCAGTATCAACACAAGAAGTTTTATCAAGCATGCCACTAAAGATCATATAAGATTGAAATTGAGCAAATGTATATTCCGTGGCATTATCACTTCGCAAAGTACGAACATAAACATTAAATTGATTTTTAATTTTAGCACAAAAAGTACAAAACTTAGAAAACAACTCAGAACAATATTTCATTAAATATAACCAAGTTACACGAGAATAATCATCCACAAAAGTAACAAAATACCTGAATCCAGGTTTAGACAAAATAGGAGGACCCCAAACATCAGAATGAACTAATTCAAAAGGAACACTAGCATGTTTATTGACTCGAGGACTCAACCTAAGACGATGATGTTTGGCAAACTGACGCGACTCGCAATCTAATGAAGATACCTTACTATATTGGGGACAAAGTTTCTTGAGCAAAGGAAGGGATGGATGGACTAAAGGACAATGAGCCTTAAAAGTGGAAGCAACACTCGAACAAGAAATTGAGGTTGGTGGTAGTGGATCAAGATCATACAGGTTGTCAGTTTCATGTCCTTTACCAATAATCTTCTTCGTCATAAGATCCTAAAATAAACAATGATCAGGAAAGAATGAGATGCAACAATTTAGATTACGAGTGAGTTGACTAACAGAAAGCAAACTAAATGATAAATTAGGTAAGTGTAAGACTGATGACAAAGTAAGCAAAAGTGTAGGAACAATAGTGTGAGATCCAAGAACAGAAGATGGTGATCCATCAGCTAAGGTAACAGTAGAGGTGGGACTATGAGACTGAAAAGTGGAAAAGAGATTGGAATTACCTGTCATGTGATATGTGGCACTAGAATCAATGACCCATTTTGAGGTTGTGGAAAGAAGGCATGTATTAGAGTTACCTGAATCAGCAATCCCAGTGACAGAAGGAGATGATGACTTAAGTGATTCCTGGTACCTTGAGAACTTGGAAAATTCATCAGCAGAAATAAGGACCAATTTTTTAGATGCATCACTAGTGCTTGCAATATTAGCAGAGTGTTTCTGTTGATTCTTGAATTGTAACTTCCTACACTCAAACTTGGCGTGGCCTGGTTTCTTACAATAGTTGCACATAATGCTTCTGGAATCCGGTGTTCGATTTTCAGGTCCTTGTGAATTTCCTCCTCTGTATCCACTTGGAATAGAGGTTTTCCATGGTGCTTAATTATTACGACTCCCCAAAGCATTACTGACAGGAACATAAGAAGTAGTTTATGTGCAAAGAACACGGGTAAATGCATCTTGTAAAGAGGAGACATTAGAACTAGAAAGAACCTGTGACTTTGCAGAGTGAAATTCATATGAGAGCCCTGCTAGAAAGTTCATAACAGCCATCTGCTCTCGTTGGCGCTATTCAACCTTCACATCAGGACTAAATGGCAGCAACACATTAAGATCTTCATACATTTACTTAAATGCAATAAAGTAATTCATTAGAGACTGATCTTGTTTCTCCGTACGGTAAAAGGCTTTGCAAGCATCATACATACGAGATAGATTTACTTTTCCAGAATACAAAAACTCCAAGTAATCCATTTGTTCTTTAACAAATTCACAGTGATTAATCAAGATAATTACCTCATTGTCAATAGAGTTCCGATTTCGAAGAAACAAACGAGCATCCTCCCATAGCCACATCTTTCTCGAATCATCTTTTTCTGTTGGAGGATCATCACTCAAATGATCATCTTTCTCAATACTCCTTAGATAAAGTCGAATCGTCTTACTCCATTCTAAATAATTTGAACCAGTCAATTTATGGTCTGTGATTTTAGACATCACAGGAACCACATCAGATACAACTGCTAATTTTCCCTCTGATTTATGCTCAGCCATAATGTCGTAACAAAGAAACAAAGCAACAACAAACTAAAACCAAGGTAGGATCACAAGAAAGAACCTAGACCAAACCTTGATAATCACAGGTACGAACAAGAGGTGACAAAAAATGAAGCACTGATTGTTCAGGAACTCAGAGATGAACAACCGGAATGAAAATGACCACCAGAATATGGTCTAAGCGCGCGCGTACCGACACGTGTGGAAGCGGGCAGAGAGATACGACGACGCGTGTGGACCACGTGCAGGGAATCTGAGCACTCGACTTCGGTGGTTTGAAGATCGGTGCCTGAGCAATCCTCCTATGTCGGCGGTGAGAGCTACATATCACTCCAAAGAGGTTTTCTAAAAAAGAACCCCTTAAGAAAAAAGAAGAATAAACCCTAATTTTGTGAACAACCCAAATTTCGAATTTCAAATTGCAAATCCCTAATCTAAAATTTCTCTGATACCATGTAGAAATTGATGAATGAATTGTATATTTTATTCATGTAAGTAACATATATTTATACAATATTAGAGAAACTAAACTAGGAAAGTTAGAGAGAAATTAGGAAACTAAATAATTGCAATTGACCCTAATTTCTAGCTAATTTACAGCTCATATATTCTAACAATGGGGACCACACTGAGGGGCAGAGCCTCGCCAAGAAAATTCTTAGACAGGGATACATCTAACCCACAATGAATGGTGATGCAATGGATTATGTCAAGAAATGCGACAAGTGTTAGCACTTCGCCAACATCCCCCGAACTCCTCCATATGAGCTCACACAGATGACAAGTCCTTGGCCCTTTGTAGGTGGGGTATTGACCTAATCCGGTCCTTGCCCACGGGAAATGGAGGAGTAAAGTACATTATTCTTGCATTCAACTACTTCACGAAGTGGGTTGAAGCCAAACTTCTCACTACAATATCCTCCAAGAAGGCTCTTGACTTTGTCATCAAAAATATAGTTTGCCACTATGGGCTCCCAAGGAAGATTGTCTCCGACAACGGCCTGCAGTTCGACAGTGAGTTGTTCACAGATTTTTGTCAAAGGCATGGAGTTATGAAGATCTTTTCCTTCATAGATCACCCTCAGGAAAATAGACAAGTGGAAGCAGTCAATAATACGCTTAAGGCCACTTTAAAAAAAAGTTGGAACAAGCAAAAGGTGCCTAGCCCGAGGAGCTGCCTAAGGCATTGTGGAGCTACTGCACCACTACTAGGACCTCTACTGGCAATTTTCCATTTTCCATCGCCTATGGATATGAACCCATGCTCCCAGTTGAGGCAGCAATCTCCATGCACCAATGAGACACTTATGATCCAACCACAAATCATGCTTTACTCCAAGAATCTCTGGAACTTATGGAGGAGCTCCTATAAGCTTCACAGCTTCTTGTAGTGTCCTAGCAACAAAAGGTGGTCAAATATATCAACTCTAAAGTGAAGGATAGGAAATTAGGGATCGAATACTTGGTGCTGGAAAGAGCTTTCTTAGCCACCTGAGATCTTGGAGTTGGAGTATTGGACCCTAACAAGGAAGGTATATACCAAATCAAAAGCAGCGTATGTCCAAGGACATACAAGTTGGCCTGACTAAACGGGGAGCTAGTAACCTCCCGAGGACCATGTGCTCATGGAGTAACACTAAGCAAGACCTAGGAAACTAAGCTTATCATAAGCGTAGTAAGCCTAAGGTCAAAGCTTGCGGGACTAGGGTAAACTTAGTGCTACATGCCTAATGGACTTGTGCCATCTCTCGAGGACATTGTGCCTGAGGAGTAATAGCAAGTTCCCAATTCTCGACGAGAAAAATAAGCCCTGAGTCACAAACATTCAGGCGCAAGCCTCAAGTTTCCAAAAACTTGAGCGCTCAATAACTTAAGAAGGAGAACTCGATCCATGATCCGAGGACATAGAGCCCGAGGATGAGTTCCCAGTCTCCTCAGATAAAATCTTCAAATAACAATTACTCGAGGGGAAATATTATGACGGTGGCTGAGAAAAAGTTCCAATGTAATCTCTTGAGGACAATGTGCATAGGGAGTACCACTGTGTTCTCAAACCCTAAGTTAATTTGAACTCTTTTGCCTTGAGGAACCTCCTCAAAAACTTCGATGATGGGGTCCACCTCTGTACCATCCCAACTTCAGTAGCTATGACATTGGTAGTATCTACAGCCCTCATTGCCCTTAGATGCTCCTCGAAGAGTAGCTGGTACTTGCCTTCTTGGCCAGTGAAGTCAAGGCTCATCTCTTGATTAAGGAACCAGATTATGTAAAAGGCTTTCTCAGTAATGGTATCGACCTCCCTCTTGAGGACCTCCACCTCCTGTTGAAGAGACTTCTCCTCCTCTGCCACTTGTGTGGCCTTATCTTCAATGGATGTAGCTTTTCCTAGAGCAATCACGGTATCTTCTCGGGCCTTGGTGACCTCCTCCACAGCTCGGGCAGCTTCGCCTACAAACTTTGCAGCCATATCCTTGGTTCTCTAGACCTCCTTCCTGGCGATCTGAAGTTTCGAGGATGCTCTACGAGCTGAATCTTCAAGCACCTTGGTCTGGGCTTGCTCCGCCTTGAGAGAGGTCCGCAGGCGAACAAGTTCCTCTAGAGGCATTCTAACCCTTTCCTTGAGCATGGAAACCTTGGCCTGGGCTCGATGAATCTCATAGGACTTCTCCATCATTATGTCCTTGAGACGCTGGCAGGCCAGAGATGAATGGAAAACAAGGCATATAACTAATTAGCCGGTGCCATTATAGAAAAAATGGTAAACAAGTGATGGTGCGCTAACTTACACGGACGATGGTATATCGGTAGGCGGTGACAAGGGATGCCTCATTTCTATCACCCAACTGGGAAAAGCTCCGAGCAATGAGCTCACACATGGTAGAGCTCACCCCTTGGAGAAGCTCCGCCGACAGTGGAGCCACCGCCCCTCCCACCTTAGTCGAGAACAGAGTCTCCAACTCTGGATGGCCAATTGGAGGCACAAGGGGCCTTTCCCATGGAGGCTTTAGTTATCGCAAAGCCTTCGCAGTCTCGTAGAAAGCCATGTTCTCTTCCTCCATGCCGGCATCGAAATCCTGGACCATTTCTTGATAATGCTCTAGCATCTCCCCTTCAAAAGACTCCAGATAAACTAGGAGTTGGGGGCGGGTCATCGATCTCTGGCTCTTCACTCCTAGAACCTCCTCACCAACTAAAGATGGAGAAGAAACCTCGTGGACATGCGTCTCCTCCGCTTGAGAAACCTCTCCCTGGGGGAGGAGGTCCATTGCCGCGTGGCTATTGGAGGGGTAGCTCCATCCTAAAGAGGTTGCGATCCTCCCATTAAAGATGAACTCAGGGCCCCTCCGAGTCTAAGAGTTGATAGATAAAGAAATGTCTGCCAGTCCCATGTGATCTGCAAGGAAAAAATGACAGTTAGCAATTACACGAAAATAAAGAGTTAGCATAAGCTAAAAGCACGAGGGCTTCTCGGAAGCCTAACCACTAAGCTCCTCCAAGTGAAGGATTGTAATGCCTTGGATAGGCAAGACGATTACACTGTGTATTTTAAATAGTGCTGGACTTGCTAATCAAGCCATTTGGATATAAACGTGTAACTAAGGACAATTACTTGATTAGGGTTTAAAGATTTTGATCATAGGAATAGTTTTTTCATTAAAAAGTT